>NC_051862.1:106993202-107293202 GCF_015732765.1 Culex quinquefasciatus | reverse complement strand
TACGGCAATCTCCTACACCAGTGCTTCGCCTACACGTGTCGTCGAAGAAATGCGAGAGGATATGGAGGTGGTCCAAGATTACCTTACAAACAATCTTTTAGCCCTGAACATCGGTAAGACAAAATTTATGCTGTTTCGCTTTCCCAAAAGGAAATTGCCAACATATCCGGAGCTAACAGTACGAGGAGAACGAATCGAGGAAGTAGCCACCTTTAAGTACCTTGGAGTGCATATCGATAACCGATTGTCTTGGAGTGAACACGTTGAAAAGGTTGCCACAAAGTGCTCTGCACTCAGTGGAGTTCTGAGGAAGTTGTCTAAGTCTGTACCACAACATGTGTTGCTAAAAATGTACCATGCGTTCATCCAAAGCCGTTATCAATATGCAATTGCCGCTTGGGGAACCTGCTGCAAAACACATTTGAAAGTACTACAAGTCCAACAAAATCGGTGCATCAAATCAATCTACAAATTACACTACCTGCATCCAACACGTGAGCTGTATACTATGCCGCAGCACAACATACTCCCGATAAATGGTCTGTACACGCAACGGATCGCTACGGTCATGTTTAAGGCTGTGAAAAACTTAAACCTTCACCACAACTGACAGTTTAGGACAGCTGAACATCGGTATCCTATCAGAACAGCGCATCACCTACGACAGTCTGACTTCAGGACGGAAACCGGTAGGAAAGAATTCTTAACGAGAGGTCCTCATATCTATAACAATTTGCCGGAAGATTTAAAACAGTCGCAAACCCTGAGTGAGTTCAAAAGGAAGCTAGTGAGCTTGCTAGTGAGTCACATTCGTAGCCATTTAGAGAGTTACATTGTACGTTAGAAAATGTCAGTGTAGTAATTAGTAACTTGATTGTATGTCTTGAATTTCTTCTAAATATCTGCTAGTTTTACCAGTTTTAATCACAACCCTTTCAAGGAACACACTGTGTTCATTAGGGAAGTGATTGTTGTAATGTAAAAGTTTTTTTGAATAAAGTCATTTAGTGTGATAATGATAGTGTAAGAGGTCACGGTGGCTCTTACGGCTTTTTGAAAACTCACCCGAGAAATTGACAAATTGTCGAACAGTCAAAATGCCAAAATGTCAAAATTTCAAAATGTCAAAATGTCATATTGTCAAAATGTCAAAATGTCAAAAGAAGTGGGAAATGCTTCCATGCACGGACAGGTGAGAAATCACGCACAATCTACTAGAGGGAAACCCGCAAGAAATATTCGAGCTTTTTCAACCACTTTTACACCAACACATGTATACTTTGTTTTCTTGTATTAGTGAACTCATTCATCTTATAGTTTGTTGATGTATTAGTGCGAGTAGCTTGCTTTTGCGCCTGTATGAGTGAGATGTGCCCATGCCCAAAAATGGTTCCCTTCGAGAAATTATAAGAACAAGACGCGTTTCCACACAGCATTATTTATTTCCAAATTATTTTCTTTTCCTGTGTTGGGCATCCTTCAGGGCGGAACATTCAAGAATTTATAACTTTCGCGGCGCCATCCATGGCTCGGCAACGAGGCTCGAGCTCTCGCACTCCCGAGTTGATTGATGAACCTGAAAAAAACAGAAACAAATTTGTTTAAAAATTTGTTACTCAACACTTTTGTAGCAACCAGCAGCAACTATTCGTACCTGTTTCGAAGAAACAAAATGATTTCACGGCGGAGAACATTGAGGGCCAGTTGATTCAGTCCACTAGGAGATGGCTAACTTGTAAAATCTCAGCCAAATTAGCCTTCCGCAGGGCCAGCGGGAAGAGCAGCAAGCTTTTTTTCACATTTTCACCAAATTTTCTGCGTTTACTTGCAAATTAACTGATTATAAATGAAAAAGTAGCAGCAGAAACAGAGCGACTTGTTTGAAGCGTGAAAATTTCAAACACAATGAAACGTCAGTTCAAGCTGTCAACCGTCCAGCAAGACGAGCACCAAAGTTCTTCGAATATATAAGGTGTGTCTGATTTGTCACAATAAATGGGTAGTAAAGTTACCTAATATCGAAACAATTTGGCAATGCAGAAATGTAATTACATTTGAAAAATGCTGAAATAATTACGCAAATTTTTAACTACTCAGGAACACGAAAACAAATTACGATTTCTGTAATAACGTTTTCAAGTCAAACAGAAATTCGTCATACCTTTTGATTCCTAAATTTTTGGTCGAGTATTACACTCAGCCAAAATATCTATTAAAATTCATATGGCGTACCTTATAAACCGTGAAAAGTTAATCGTTTTTGAATTCCATAAGTTTAAATTATGACTTTTCTAAATCTTATTCAATTTATATGGTAGGCTTATGGCTGTAGGGAATGGACAGGGCAAATATAAATAATAATAAAATAAAATATGTGAAATGAATAATCTTCTTTTAAACAATAAAATATATAAATAAATGGTAAAGCGAAGGTTAATTTGATCAGAACGCCATAAAAAGAGAAAATGAGTGAGAAGACAGCAGAAACTAGCGAGCGTGTGTGAGAGAAAAGAGAAATCGGGTTGTAAGCGTTCGTGTTGAACGAGGCAGTCTGGTGTTTGAGCATAGAACGAACGGATGTATTTTGAACGGTTTCTGAAAATTAAAAATTAAAAAGAAAATGCGACCAAAAAACACTACAGTGGCGCATGTCGGTACATACGTTGAACTGTACGCGTTTGTTTAAGTTATAAGTTATGTTAAAGTTAATGTTTGTTAAAGATGAGATTTTGCTCAATCCGGTTAGTTGGCTTGGAGGCGGCCATTTTGTTGGCGTCGATTGTGGTTTTCCAGAGTGCCGTTCGGTGATCAAGTCGTGACTTGTCCCAGCGCGAAGATTGGGGGAACTCGTGTGTTGGTGCAGTGCGGTTCGGCATAATCCAGTTTGTTGGCGTGAAGGCGGCCATTTTGTTGGAGTCGATTGTGTTTTCCGGAATGCCGTCCAGTGGACAAGTCGTAACTTATGCCAGGGCCAGGGAGGAGTACGTGTGTTGGTGCCGTGGATTGTTTTATTGAGCCTTCTCAAGAGGAATTGATTTAATTCACCAAGAGGAGCAAAATAGATACGGAGTAGGATGTTTCGTCGATTTTGGAGGTGAAACTGTCATTTTCCCTGAGAGGAAGTTCAAGTTTTTTTTTGGATTGTCTCGATCTCCCTGGGAGGAGTAGTAGTTCCCCGAGAGGACAGATTCCTTGAGGGGAAACTGAAAAGTCGATCTCCCTGAGAGGAGTAGTAGTCCCCGAGAGGTTAGATTCCTTGAGAGGAAATTCAAAATGTCGATCTCCCTGGGAGGAGTAGTAGTCCCTCGAGAGGGAAGATTCCTTGAGAGGAAATTGAACATGTCGATCTCCCTGGGAGGAGTAGAAATCCCCCGAGAGGGCAGATTCCTTGAGAGGAAACTGAAAAGTCGATCACCCTGAGAGGAATAGTAGTCCCCAGAGAGGGCAGATAGTGAAAAGTCCCCTGAGAGGAGTAGTAGTCCCCGAGAGGAAGAGGAAATTGAAAATGTCAATCTCCCTGGGAGGAGCAGTAGTTCCCCGAGAGGGTAGATTCCTCGAGAGGTAGCTGAAATGTCGATCTCCCTGGGAGGAAGAAGAATTCATATTTTGATTTGGAGTAGTCCCCTTGATTTGACTTTTGACTTTTGACTTTTGTTAAATTTCTAGCAAAATATTTTTTTTCAACAAAAAAATGTTGGTTTTTTAAGAGCACATAAATTGCTCTAAATATATTATATTCCTGAATTGGTATATTAAAAAACTGGTTTGCTATGCTGCTTGTATTCAATTGCTCGACAAAGTTACTTGGATTGGCATGCCCACCAACTTTTTAGTCGTAAAAGTAAAATATTATACAATTTCTTGAAAATTTTGATTTGCAGAAACACCATTACCCATTTGAATTTAAACCAAAGCAAAATTCCAACTCCGAAAAAAAGCAATATTTTTTGGGAAAAGTTCCACTTAATTTTGCTACTAGGGACAATAATTTGAAGAATGTTTGTAACATTTTCCTTGAAATTTTTTGTTTTGTTAAGTTTTAATGGAATGGATAAAGTTGCTTATCTTTCACATACATTTTTTTCTTTATTTCATCGATTCCATGTGTTGGGCTATCCAGTGTAATTTCGCCTAAATTTTCACATTTACACAAACGGTTCTAAAAGCTTTGAGTGTAGAGGGTGACTATTCTCGAGATTTTCAATTTCCCGGGAATCGAGAGTTGAATTTGGGAATTCCCGCTCGTCACCCTTTTTGAGTGTAATGGTTTTATACAAAACAAGCTAACCCCGACAAACTTCGTCTTGTCATTTTTTTCCATGTGTTGGGCTATCCAGTGTAATTTCGCCTAAATTTTCACATTTACACAAACGGTTCTAAAAGCTTTGAGTGTAGAGGGTGACTATTCTCGAGATTTTCAATTTCCCGGGAATCGAGAGTTGAATTTGGGAATTCCGCTCGTCACCCTCTTTTTGAGTGTAATGGTTTTATACAAAACAAGCTAACCCCGACAAACTTCGTCTTGTCATTTTTTTCCCTTCTTGACGTTTTTAGCCTCCTGTGATCAAAATTTGATTTTACGCAACTTTTCGCATACAATTAGCAGATCTTCCGGAATCGGTTCCGGAGTGGCCAAAGTTGTCACTCTTTAGCGTAAGAACCTTCCTTGGGCTTATACGAACCCAACGTTGCAAAGAGCGCTCCGATCCGACTTTCCGTATTGAACTGATTCGCGTTCGAACAAAACCGTCGAAATTTTATATATATATAGATTTTAAGAAACTTTAGATGTCTAAAAATAAACACAAAAAAAATCAATGTGTTAAAAAGGTAAAATCTAATTGCCTTTGTTTGAAGCTATGAATTTAAAAAAAAAATTTTTTTTAGGAATTTTACATCAATCAAAAAACATAGTCATAGAGAAGAGAAATATTGTTTTCAAAAAAAAAATTGAAAAAAATAGTTTCAAAAGGAATCCGCCCAAAAACAAGTTTCAAAAGGAATCCATTTTCTAATCAGTTGAACTATTTTTTCAGGGATTCAGGAAAATTGTTTGCTGATACCATGAAATTTAAGCTAGGTCAGATCAAATTCTGCTTAAAAGATTAAACAACACTCTGCCTTTTTTCAGTCAACATTAATCCTAAAGCAACTTTTCGTTACTATCTGTATTGGAAACCAATAGTATATCCTTTAAACGATTGAAATGGTTTAAAAATAATAAAACATTAATTTGAATATTCTCCAAAGAATTAAACTGTGGTTGGATTTTTTAGCTGTTATATTTATTTCATCAATTACAATTATATTATTAAAACTCCGCTGAAAATTCAAGTAAACATATCAAAATGATGAAAAATTTGGAGGGGCGCCAAATTGATGCTTCGCCAAGGGCGCCGTGGACCCAAGGTACATGATATGGAACCGTGATAAAAAATTAAATTAGTGAATATTTCGGATTACAATGTATATTTTTGCTAAAAAGAATGGATTAATTGCATAAGCCACTACGCTAATTTTCCCAGGAATAATCGATATCATTTTTCGTTCACTTCCACAAAAAAAGAAAACTGTACAGGACAATTCTAAAGACTTGTCAACAAGATGTTTTACAACAAAGTTTAAATTTTTTTTTTTAGATTGTGTCTCCAACTATGCAAATAAAGAAAACTGCAACTTTCTTAGCTGATTGTACTTGTAATTTTTTTTATTAAATAATATAAATGGTTACACTATGCTAATTCAAATAGTAACCTTTTTGTATAAATGCTTCAAGTGATATCACATAGCATTAAAATATAGAGAGTAGAGGTAGGAGAGGATGTAGGGAATGGACAGGGCAAATATAAATAATAATAAAATAAAATATGTGAAATGAATAATCTTCTTTTAAACAATAAAATAAATAAATGGTAAAGCGAGGGTTAATTTGATCAGAACGCCATAAAAAGAGAAAATGAGTGAGAAGACAGCAGAAACTAGCGAGCGTGTGTGAGAGAAAAGAGAAATCGGGTTGTAAGCGTTCGTGTTGAACGAGGCAGTCTGGTGTTTGAGCATAGAACGAACGGATGTATTTTGAACGGTTTCTGAAAATTAAAAATTAAAAAGAAAATGCGACCAAAAAACACTACAATGGCATTCATTAAAATTATTTATGTGAAAATATCATATGGCCAACCTTATGAACCAGAAATTAGTATGGCGGGCAACATTAATCAAGTGGAGAAGCGGCCTTCAGCAGATTGCAGGTTTTTAACTAAATTTTGAGTTTTTACGTTTTGCTTTGCTATTAATTTGCTTTGCTTTGCTTAACAGGATAAGTAAATGTTTTCCCTGCTGCAGAGACCAGGCGTACCTGGACAAAGGCAAGGACTTCCAGGAATCGACGCCAATCGAACAACATGGGCTAAGCAGGGACAATTCGATCGAAGGCTCCGTGCTGGTCATCGAGGCACCGTGCTGGTCATCGAGGAGTGGTCCTCGTCGTTCAAGGATGTTCGTGCTGAGTCGGTTCGCGTTGAGAAAGGTTAATGGGTGAGTTTTTTTGAGATACTTTTTAATATGAAATATGATTCATTTTTTTGGCGTGCGCGTGTGCGTGTGAAGGTGCGGCTGGCTTTGGCTGTCTCGATGACAGTTGAGCCAGTCAGATTTGCGATTCCTTTCCGTAGGGTCGTAGAATTTTCGCGTCCGCCGTCGGTGTGTTTTTCGTTTTTTTGGCGTGCGTGTGTGCGTGTGAAGGTGCGGCTGGCTTTGGCTGTCTCAATGACAGTTGAGCCAGTCAGATTTGCGAATCCTTTCCGTAGGGTCGTAGAATTTTCGCGTCCGCCGTCGGTGTGTTTTTCGTTTTTTTGGCGTGCGCGTGTGCGTGTGAAGGTGCGGTTGGCTTTGGCTGTCTCGATGACAGTTGAGCCAGTCAGATTTGCGATTCCTTTCCGTAGGGTCGTAGAATTTTCGCGTCCGCCGTTGGTGTGTTTTTCGTTTTTTTGGCGTGCGTGTGTGCGTGTGAAGGTGCGGCTGGCTTTGGCTGTCTCGATGACAGTAGAGCCAGTCAGATTTGCGATTCCTTTCCGTAGGATCGTAGAATTTTCGCGTCCGCCGTCGGTGTGTTTTTCGTTTTTTTGGCGTGCGCGTGTGCGTGTGAAGGTGCGGTTGGCTTTGGCTGTCTCGATGACAGTTGAGCCAGTCAGATTTGCGATTCCTTTCCGTAGGGTCGTAGAATTTTCGCGTCCGCCGTCGGTGTGTTTTTCGTTTTTTTGGCGTGCGTGTGTGCGTGTGAAGGTGCGGCTGGCTTTGGCTGTCTCGATGACAGTTGAGCCAGTCAGATTTGCGATTCCTTTCCGTAGGGTCGTAGAATTTTCGCGTCCGCCGTCGGTGTGTTATTCATTTTTTTGGCGTGCGCGTGTGCGTGTGAAGGTGCGGCTGGCTTTGGCTGTCTCGATGACAGTTGAGCCAGTCAGATTTGCGATTCCTTTCCGTAGGGTCGTAGAATTTTCGCGTCCGCCGTCGGTGTGTTTTTCGTTTTTTTGGCGTGCGTGTGTGCGTGTGAAGGTGCGGCTGGCTTTGGCTGTCCCGATGACAGCTAGCCAGTTTGATTTGACCCTATCAACACCCTATCATACCATTTCAGCTCGATACACATCGAAACTGGTCGTTCGCACCGTTAATCAGTACCTCACTAAACATCAATCATTTAAAACTCGTAAAATCATCTCAAGTTAAAAGTTACATTGTTTAATCCTTCATTCTTTAATTACAAATGATGTTGGTTCTATCTTTCCACAGCCGGCTGTCAAAGACTAGACCATTTCATTTTAAATTTAACAACCAATAAACGGGAAATGTCTCATCCGCAGCATCCCACATTTACTCAGTGCGGACGTTACGCATCGGCGGCCGTTACTGATCGTGTGGTCCGCCCTAGAACCGCCCTGGCGGGCCGAGGGCGAGCCGCCTGGGCGGTTGAAATTTGACATTTGAAATTTTTCAATTTCGTCCGCCCTCCATCCGCCTTGGCGTGCCATGGGCGCATCGCCTGGGCGGTTCAAACTGATCGCTGAAATGTTTCAATATCGTTCGCCCCTCAATCTCCGCGGCGAGCCAAAGGCTGATTGCCGTGGCGGTTTGCATCTGAAGGAATTTATCTCGAATTTGACATTTCAGTCAGTTTCCAACGAGCTTCGGTGGGTGTTGTTATTTAATCGGCGGCTGCTGATTTTCGTGGTTAAGTTTGTGTTGGGAGAAGTGTTGTGTTGTTTAGATTGTTTACTTATGTAAACAAACAGTTGAAAGTGCGTTTGAAATAGTGATTGAAGGTTGTTTTGCAAGAATCGTTATTGTTGGTGTAATTTATGTGACACCCTTATAAATATTGTTGGCAGATGTGCAATCATTTGGAATACTTAGAATTTGATATGTTTCATTGTTGTTATGATTTGATTTGTTCTTTTTGTATGTTTGTATGGAAATTTGGTGTACATTTTGGTAAAAGTATATCTTTCCCAGGGAAACCTCTTGAAGGGTATCGAGGTGGCATTTACAAAGCGGATTTTGTGCCAATGTTTACTCAATTAATGTTAATGTGTTTTTGTGTGAATGTTAACACTCCAAAAGTTGCGGGTTCAGTGCCAGCAGTGGAAGCAATTAGTGGTGCAGCAGCGATTTTTGTCTTTCTTTTGCTTGACGTTTTTTAGGTGTGCATGATGCAGGACGTGGGTAAGAAGTAATTTCAATTATTTTCAATTATCAGTTCAGCGGCAACAATATCATTTAAAATTGTGTTTAATTTTTTTTACAGCTTCCTGGATCATTTATAAATGAACTGCTTATATGTATTTATCTATTCTTCATTTGATTTATTTGAATGTTTATATCATTCCTATTCCTTGTCCTTTTTTCTACCATTCCTCCATACCATATATTATCAAATTTCATGAACTAACGACAGTTACTGAAATAGCAATGGAACCATCTGAAGAATTTTACTTTAAAATATAATTATCTTTCTTCCAGCTTCCGGAAATCTTCTTCAATTTTAATGCCTACATTTATCTATTCACTAGATGATTTATTTAAATGTTTATATCTTTCCTTATCCTATTCCTTTTCTTTCAGCAATGGGACCATCTGGAGCATTTGTCTTTTTAATTATAGTTGTTTGTTTTGCAGCTTCCCGGAATCATCTTTAAAATTACTGCTTTTTGTATTTATCTTTCCACTGTAAGATTTATTTTTAATATTCATATCTACCATTTCTCCATACAATATATGATCAAATTGAATGACAAGTATCTTGGCCACCACAGCCGGAACAGTGAAAAACCAGGATTGTTGTAGATAGGACGGAAAATAAGTTTTATTTCGACTGTTCTTTAGCGAGAGTAAACACACAGTGAGCTCAGTTCATCTGCTTGCGTCAAACCCAATCAACTGCCAGAAAAAAGTACCCGTCACAGAAAATGCCTTACTCTTGCCCACTGCTCTACCTGTCAACACTCCTCCACAAGAGTACAGCAACCTAACCTCTAAGGCTTTACTCAATTGAGCTTGTACAATTTCCCCACATTCTCTGCTACTAACATCACTTTACCATCTTTCACTACGCAACAATCGTTCTTTCGGAAAACAACTTCAAATCCTTTAGCTACAATCGCGGACACTGACACTAGATTCACCGTAAGTCCGGGAACATACTTCACATCCACCAGCTTAACTCCTCTTGCGTAGCCATTGCCATTCCGTGTGCGTAGATTGACCTCTCCTTTGCCAGCTGACTGCAACACTTGGCCGTCCGCAAACTTTACGCATGTAATCGGTGTTAGTTTAGCTTGATCCAAAAGATCTCCACGACCAGTCATATGCACAGAAGCTCCTGAATCCAGATACCAATCCTCCGTTGTCTCCTCCTGTATCGCCGCCAAGCATATCTCTCCTGAAAAAGATCCACTCTCCTCCTCCACAGTAGCAGACAATGCTCTGTTCTGCTTCCCGCCAGACTTCGATCGTTCGTCTTCAGCTCGTACTTTCTTCAGCAAGTCACAATCTCGCATCAGGTGGTGGTCATTCCTTTGTGGACCATCATTCAGTGAGGTACTCCTGGATTTTAGCTCCTGAAAAGTGCTTAAAAAGTGCAAAAATGCCTCAGGGCAAGAAAAAGAGGCGGTCCTCACCAGCAGGATCGGCAGATTTGAAGAAGCTAAAGAATGCCGAAGCGCTACCTGCAAAGCCAGGCAGTTTGAGCAAGGACGCTCAAAAATTGTCTGGAAATCAGTTCGCTACCCTCCTGTGGACGTGAGCGAAAAGGAAGAATTTGAACGACGGGAAAAGTTGCCACCCATTTTTGTGAAAACATCGTCATCGGATTCGGTGCGAAAGTGGCTGACCGGGTTTATCAAATCTGGTGCTTTACGAGCTTCCATTCGCTTGTGTGCTGATGGACTCAAAATTCTGCTACCTACCAGAAAGGATTACAACTACGTTCGGGATTTCCTGAACAACACAAAGATTGAATACTACAGCCATGACGATCCAGGTAAACGCCCCATGAAACAGGTCCTCCGTGGCCTGTACGACATGGATGTGAATGTGCTGAAAGAAGAGCTCAAAACTCTTAAGTTGAACGTGATCGAAGTCTTCAAGATGACGAGACACAACAAGGACATCAAGTATCGTGATCAACTGTACCTGGTTCATCTCGAGAAAGGATCGACAACGCCTTCTGAGCTGAAAGCAGTTCGGGCAATTTTCAACATCATCGTGACCTGGGAACGTTATCGTCCAGTGCACCGTGACGTGACACAGTGTTCGAACTGTTTGCAGTTTGGGCATGGTGGAAGGAACTGTTTCATCAAGAGTCGTTGTGCAACCTGCGGAGGTGAGCACAAAACTCAAGCTTGCGAAACAATCAACGAGAACATCGAAGCGAAATGCTTCAATTGCGGCGGCGACCATTCTACCAAGAATCGAAGCTGCCCAAAACGTGCTGAGTTTGTAAAAATTCGGCAGCAAGCGACGACGAGGCACCAACCAAATCGTCGCAGAACACCACCAACTTTCACGGACGTGGATTTTCCTGCTTTGGCGTCACCTGGAGCGGGATCTGTTCGAGTGGTTCCAAATCTGCAGCCATTGCCGTTGAATCAGCGGCAAAGAGTTGCAGAGCATACAACACCTCCAGGCTTCAGTCAGCAACCGAGGGAAAACCAACCAACATCAACGGGTGAAGGCAGTAGTGACCTGTTTTCACCACAAGAACTTCTGAACATTTTCATCGAGATGACAACAACTCTGCGTGGGTGCAAAACTCGCCAGGAACAAGTAAGAACTCTTGGAGCATTCATCTTAAAATACAGTTCGTAGTTTACTCGTTCTAGTGATTTTGAATATTTCAATGGATTTATTTTTTTAGTTTTAGGTTAGGATTAGTTGTTAAAGTGATTTTTTCTTTTTACCCAAATGTATTCAATTCAATGCAATAATGTAAAACAATTTGAAGCAAATAAATAAATGTGATCAGTTAATAATAAAACGAAAAATACAACAAAGATGAAGAGCATTAGGCCATACCACTTATCATGTAAAAGAAATGTAATTATTATAAGAATGTTCAATAAAGACATATTTAATTCAAAAAAATTCGCATCAGGTGGTCGGGACTGCTACACGCGTAACACAGCCGGCTCGGTCCAGTGTACCGCTTGTCCTTCGCAGCACTTCGAACTACCATGGCCTTCTCCGACTCCGTCTCGATTTTGTTCTTCCGGCGGTCGTACTCCTCCATAAGCTTCGTCTTTACAAACATCATCGAAAGAACTTCCATCCGACCATGAATCGACGACACGGTGCTGTCGAACGAATCGGGCAAATTTGCCAAGACAAAACAAGCCTTGAGATCCTCGTCCATTCGAATGCCAACGTTACCCATTTTCTCGAAAAGCTCCTCCATGTTCAGCAAAACTCCCGAACGTCACCTCCTTCAGCTAGCTCCATCTTCGAAAGCCGTTTGATCAGCGCCACCTTCCCGACCGAAGAATCCTTCACAAAGTATTTCCGCAGCATTTCCCAAGCTTCCTTCGCCGTAGCAGCTTCCTCAATCTCCCTCTGCAGCGCATCATCCACCAGGTAGCCGATGGTTTGCAGTGCCAGATCGTCTTTGGCCGCCCACTCGGGAGATTTCTTCACCTCTGCCTTCGCATCGCCGACAACATAGCTCCAGAGTCCCTCCCGCGTCAAAACTGTCTCGCGCGCCGCTTCCAGGTTTCATAATTGTCGTAACTCAACCTCGTGAACCCGAATTTCGCACCTTCCATCCTTCCGGCAACTTCCTTCGTAAACTTCCAGCAATTTCCTTCGTCACCAAGCTCCACACTAAATCCTCCTTCTTCTACAACTTCCTGTCGCCTGGGCCCATAACCTCTTGGCCACCACAGCCAGAACAGTGAAAAAAACCAGGATTGTTGTAGATAGGACGGAAAATAAGTTTTATTTCGACTGTTCTTTAGCGAGAGTAAACACACAGTGAGCTCAGTTCATCTGCTTGCGTCAAACCCAATCAACTGCCAGAAAAAAGTACCCGTCACAGAAAATGCCTTACTCTTGCCCACTGCTCTACCTGTCAACAAAGTAAGAACATGGGGTGTAATCTACTAGGATACTTTCTTCGGATTAGCTGCGCTTGTGTTTGATTAGATTAGAGTATGAATTGTTAACATTCAATGCGTTGCCTGTTTATATGTAATTACCAATAATACATGAACATTTTAAATAATTTAGTTTTTAAGAATTAGTTAAAGAATTGTTTTTATTTGCAGGAAATGGAAAATCTTCGCAACAAGTTTGCTTATCAATATATTATTTTGTTTCTTTATTTTTTCATCATTTCACCTCAGTGAACTAACAACGCACGTAAGATTTATTGAGAACAAAATTATGTTGAAAATTATGTTTTTTTTCATATTTTTGTTTTATTTCTAAATTTCAGCACACATGAATCTACAAAGATCTGCATTTCTATATAAGGCACTTTGTGTTTTTTTTTTCAGATTCAGACGAACTTGAAAAAACACTATCAGAATCCTGAAGGAACCTGAACGGGTATTCTGCTTGGGCGGATGAAATATGTATGAAAGGCGAATCGAGGGCGGGCCAAAGCGGTTGGGGCTTTTTGGGCGGATGAACTTTATATGGGGGGCGTATCAAGGGCGACCCGCTGGCGAACCAACCTACAGGGGCGGCTGAACCGTATATGAAAGGCGCATCAAGGGCGAGCCAAGGCGGTTGGGGCGTTTTGGGCGGATGAACTTTATATAGGGGGCGGATCGGGGCGATCCGCTGGCGAACCAACCTACAGGGGCGGCTGAACCGTATATGAAAGGCGCATCAAGGGCGAGCCAAGGCGGTTGGGGCGTTTTGGGCGGATGAACTTTATATAGGGGCGGATCGGGGCGATCCGCTGGCGAACCAACCTACAGGGGCGGCTGAACCGTATATGAAAGGCGCATCAAGGGCGAGCCAAGGCGGTTGGGGCTTTTGGGCGGATGAACTTTATATGGGGGCGTATCAAGGGCGACCCGCTGGCGAACTAACCTACAGGGGCGGCGGAACCGTATATGAGAGGCGCATCAAGGGCGAGCCAAGGCGGTTGGGGCTTTTAGGCGGTTGAACTTTCTATGGGAGGTGTATCGAGGGCGACCCGCTGGCGGACCATCCTATAGGGGCGGTTGAACCATACAAAACGGCGTATGTGGGGCGGATGAACGGCGGGTGAAACATTTCAAGGCAAACCTGGGCGACCCCGGGGCGAGTCGCTGGCGGACCAACGTCACGATAAAAAAAACTGATCGTGCGCCAAATTGTTGCAAATTTTATCCGCCAGCGGGTCGCCCGTGGTCCGCCAAATCAAACGCTGGTGGATCGCCAGAGCGGTTTGGCGGTCCGCCAGCGAACCACCGGCGGGCTGCCCAGTCAATGTGGGATCCGATTGTTTGCCTTGAGAATAATATATAACATCTTTCAACAAACACTATGATTTTGGGTCGCATCATCATCTTCTATGATGAATCCTGACCAAACACCCTATCCTACTAACAAGTTTTCAGGTTCCTGGCGCTCGTGGGGTGTAAGCACAGAGTAAATCAGCTGCCCTAGTAGCAACCTGCGCTAACTAACATTCCCGTCCCTTAAAATCGAGGTCTACAAACTGACATGGCGGGCGCCGTTGGTGGCCAATGACTGTTACCTATTCGCAACTGATCTAGCTTTAGCAATCATGGTGTTTTATCTTTTCAGCGCATTCATACATGCTGTTAATAAGGGAAACACCACTAGATCGTCGAAGCCTATAATCAGTAGTGCTGAAAGGATATTACGGTTCTGTTCAGCAACGGAGGGGCAACCATGGGTGATCTCTCATGCTCATGCTCATGCTCATACTTTTTTATATGAAATATGTAAGCAACTTCCTCTTCCAGCATCATCCGTACGGACGCTGTGGGTTGCGGTATTGACATTGACGACATCGACGTGGTCATCTCGTCAACATGCCGCGCCACATCAACACGTAAATTGGCCGGACCGGGCGAACAAGTTGTGCTGGAAACCGGGTACCTTCATCACGATGCTTATCGATTAGGAGCAAAAGAAGTTCCAGTTGACCCTGGCCGAGGCTGGCAGGCAGCCGCTGGAGCCGATCGAAATCCATTCGAACGCCGTAGAGGAATACGCCGTGCTGTACTCGGCGGTGCTGAATGACCTGTGTGAAGCCCTGGATCAGCAAAAGCAAACGATCAAGAAGATTCATAGCGGAATGTCGAACACTAGCATGACCAAGGTGAACTTGTTCAGAAAGCTGAAGGATCGCGTTGACTTCCAGCGAAATTATCAAAATGCTACTTTTTCTACCAATGACTTATTAAATAATGTAACTTTTGTGAAATAAACTAATATATTTATGTTCAATCATTAATTAAGTTTTAATTTAAACAACAACACAAATATCACATTTATAAGATAACTGTATAAAAACCAAAAACTGTGTGTTTATCATATTTAATGTTCATAAGTTTTTCTTATGAAAGCAAAAATCGCTCATACATAAAATTTATAAGATTTGCTTATGGAAAATAATTCATTCAACGATCCAATAAAATTTATAAGGTTTGCTTATGGAAAAAATCTATATGGCATCCTTATGGCTGATATAACATTTTTTGGCTGAGTGTACTGTTCTTTCAGCATTGTATCGAGGTTTTTAAGCGAAGATGGCGTTCGAATGGTGAACGCCCGAAATGTCAAAATCACGCAGTGGTACCAACATTACGGAACAAGTGTGCCATGGCATGACAGCCATATATTTTTTCTAATGTTGGTGCTACTGCGCGATTTTGACATTTCGGGCGTTCATCATTCGAACGCCATCTTCGCTTAAAGACCTGGATTAGATGGATAAGTATTAGGGTGGTCCAAATCCGGACTTTTTTGGGGCTACCCCCTGAAATCAAAGATTGACCCATCACTAGGCTAAATTCCAAATTTGAGCTCATTCTGACCACGGGAACCCCTCCCTCCAATCGCTTAAAGTTTGTATGGGAAAAATCGTCAAAATGTATGGAGAAAAGCAACTGTTTTACTTTTTTACCTGTGGAAGGCGCCATAGTTATCAGATTCATACCATTTCTCAAATGTAGAACCTTCATTAAATTTAGAACAACTTTCTCGAAGACACCATATTTTTAGGATTTTTTTCCCGCGAAGTTATTAGCGCCCAAAACTGACCATTTTTGCGCGGCTAGCTGCAAAGGGGGGTCGAGTTCACATAACGTAGGTGATATTTGTTACACTACAAAGGGATAATCGCTGTGTTCCCCGAGCATGGGTAAATAACAAGGGAAATGCGTAATAATACCTTTCTCTGGTATCAACACCAAATTTTGGTATTCCTGGACCCTTCAAAATTTGTCTTAAGGATTATGCAAGAGCAAAATGTGGTATCATACCAATTTAAGGTATTGTTTTGATATTGCAAAATTGCAGAATTTGTCAATGGTCGAACACCACATTTTGGTATTATTTTGGTATTACAGTATTTTATCAAATTCCTCTGAAACTATGGGAAAGTTTTGACCAATTTTGACAAAATAATTAATTTTGCGCTAAAATGATGTCTCAAAGCGAATGCTTTCATTGAAAACTGGAAATTTCAAACTTGATTTTAAACATTTTTGATATACCCCCTACAGAAATGACTTAAAATTGTGGAAAATTTTCTAAGTCAGGATGGCACATTTTGGTATTATTTTGGTATTAAGGTGTTTTATCAATTTCCTCTGAAACTATGGGAAAATGTTGACCAATTTTGACAAAATAATTAATTTTGCGCTAAAATGATGTCTCAAAGCGAATGCTTTCATTGAAAACCGAAAATTTCAAACTTGATTTTAAACATTTCTGATATACCCCCTAGCCCTAGAGAAATGACTTGAAATTGTGGAAAATTTTCTAAGTCAGGATGCCATATTTTGGTATTATTTTGGTATTGAAAGGTTTCATCAATTTTCTCTGAAACTATGGATTTTTTTAAAATTTTTGACGAGATAATTAATTTTGCGCTAAAATGACTTGAAACCCAAAAATGTTAAAGCTGATTAAATTTGTTTTTGTGATATACCCACTAATATTTTTTTTCAAAAACGTTGAAATTTCTCTAAGTTGGGATAACCAAATACTTTGAAAAACGAGTCAATCAACAGATTATTGAATTTTGGTGAATTTCAATCCAGTTTCATTTTAATAATACTTATTTTTCAATCATGTTATTTTTCAGAAGCTTCAAGAACTTCAAGTACAGCCGTTCATCAATGACAAATGCTCATTCATTTGTGGACCACCAATCAGTGAGGTTCTCCTGGATATTAGCTCCTGAAAAGTGCTTAAAAAGTGCAAAAATGCCTCACGGCAAGAAAAAGAGGCGGTCCTCACCAGCAGGATCGGCAGATTTGAAGAAGCTAAGAATGCCGAAGCGCTACCTGCAAAGCCAGGCAGTTTGAGCAAGGACGCTCAAAATTCGTCTGGAAACCAGTTCGCTACCCTCCCTGTGGACGTGAGCGAGAAGGAAGAATTTGAACGACGGGAAAAGTTGCCACCCATTTTTGTGAAAACATCGTCATCGGATTCGGTGCGAAAGTGGCTGACCGGGTTTATCAAATCTGGTGCTTTACGAGCTTCCATTCGCTTGTGTGCTGATGGACTCAAAATTCTGCTACCTACCAGAAAGGATTACAACTACGTTCGGGATTTCCTGAACAACACCAAGATTGAATACTACAGCCATGACGATCCAGGTAAACGCCCCATGAAACAGGTCCTCCGTGGCCTGTTCGACATGGATGTGAGTGTGCTGAAAGAAGAGCTAAAAAATCTTAAGTTGAACGTGATCGAAGTCTTCAAGATGACGAGACACAACAAGGACATCAAGTATCGTGATCAACTGTACCTGGTTCATTTCGAGAAAGGATCGACAACGCCGTCTGAGCTGAAAGCAGTTCGGGCAATTTTCAACATCATCGTGACTTGGGAACGTTATCGTCCAGTGCACCGTGACGTGACACAGTGTTCGAACTGTTTGCAGTTTGGACATGGTGGAAGGAAATGTTTCATCAAGAGTCGTTGTGCAACCTGCGGAGGTGAGCACAAAACTCAAGCTTGCGAAACAATCAACGAGAACATCGAAGCGAAATGCTTCAATTGCGGTGGCGACCATTCTACCAAGAATCGGAGCTGCCCAAAACGTGCTGAGTTTGTAAAAATTCGCCAGCAAGCGACGACGAGACACCAACCAAATCGTCGCAAAACACCACCAGCATACACGGATTTGGATTTTCCTGCTTTGGCGTCACCTGGAGCAGGATCTGTTCGAGTGGTTCCAAATCTGCAGCCATTGCCGTTGAATCAGCGGCAAAGAGTTGCAGAGAATACAACACCTCCAGGCTTCAGTCAGCAACCGAGGGAAAACCAATCAGCATCAACGGGTGAAGGCAGTAGTGACCTGTTTTCACCACAAGAACTTTTGAACATTTTCATCGAGATGACAACAACACTTCGTGGTTGCAAAACTCGCCAGGAACAAGTAAGAACTCTTGGAGCATTCATCTTAAAATACAGTTCGTAGTTTACTCGTTCTAGTGATTTTGAATATTTCAATGGATCTATTTTTTAGTTTTAAGTTAGGATTAGTTGTTAAAGTGATTTTTTTCTTTTACCCAAGTGTATTCAATTCAATGCAATTATGTAAAACAATTTGAAGTAAATAAAATAAATATGATCAGTTAATAATAAAACGAAAAATATAACAAAGATGAAGAGCATTAGGCCATACCACTTAGCATGTAAAAGAAATGTAATTATTATAAGAAAGTTCAATAAAGACATATTTAATTTCAAAAAAAAATGACAAATGCATTCGGTGTGGTGAAGAATATCACTAAAAACAACATGGAATCATCAGGTGAGTAGATTTGGGTGTTGCATAAGGATCATTTACGTTTTTTCACTAACTACAACTGCTGCACTAAAAATGGTATGAAAATAGCAAATTTTGGTATTACTTGTGCAAATACCAGCGACCAAAATGTGCTCTTGGTTGCCCAGTAATAGATGGTAAAATACCATGAAATCATACCAATATCATGTTTGTGGAAGACCACAGGAATACCAAAATATGATTTTCCAAGGGCGCGGGAATACCTAAAATTAAAACCATGACAATACCAAGTTTTGGTATTCAAGCAATGTTCAAAAATCCAGAAGACCCCAACTTGGTATTGAAATGATTTTATTTTGTGGTATTATTTTACCTTTGGAATAACATGGTTTGGTATTGTTGTGCCCTTCCACATACAAGCTTTTGGTATGATTTCATGGTATTTTACCATCTATTACTGGGCAACCAAGGGCACATTTTGGTCGCTGTTATTTGCCCAAGTAATACCAAAATTTGGTATTCCCGTGTTATTTACCCCTGCTCGGGTCAATTTATGGTTGCCCCCTGAAGAATACTAACAAGAGAATAAAAAGTAAGTTTCGTGGTAACGACGCGTTCTGTTTACCTACAAGCGCGCGCTGTTTCTCTGCTTGGACTTTTGTCGTCGTCGTTTCGTTTGCTATCCGCTGCGCTGCGCGTTCCTGGCATGTTTATTATAATTTTCAACTAAAATAGCAGGTTTGTTTTGAGATATATTTAGCATATAAATTCTTAGATTATGTCAAAATTTAAAAAAAGTGCACTGAAAAAAAAAATTTGATTAAAAGACAGCTTAGGCCTTGGCTTAGGCTCATTTAAAAATTGAAGCAAATGAACAGGGTTTAGCAATTGTTCGTTTATGCTCATTGAGAGAATGATTCAATTATTAAAAAAAAATCTTCAGGTAATACAAATTAATTTATTTTTACTCTAAATATCATCCGACCAACTGCTTGTCCATTTGAAGGCAATTTGATTCCAGATATAAAACTTGCTAGCTCAACAATCTCTATTTTTAAGGCTTTTCTTTTAGACATCGTTGCACTTTTTGGAGGTTTCGGAATCTGACATAAACTTTTAATAATCGTCAAAGGCAAAATATACCGCAATTTGTTGTAGGGAAGTGTTCGCGCGTGTGGTCGGTTCGGGGATTTCGGACACTAATCATAAACCGTTTAGCACTGATTAAAACAATTTATTGCGCGAACAGAAACTACACAATTTATTCTTAAACGCGTAGCTGTCTGGCGTAGTCAACGGTTTATTTAAGACTATACTCTAAAAGGGACAGTACATGAGAAGCGAGCCGGGGAGAGATCTAAAAGAGCGAGGATCACCTCTGCTCACTCTGCTCACTTCAGGGACAGACAGGGACGGAAAAACATTTATTTGTGGATCACATTTAGGCTGGTAGAATTTGGAATTTGATCTCTCGCGCGATCATACCGGCCGCCTTGGAATCACTCGGATTCAAACATTCTTCTCGTCTGTTTTGATTCTTATCTTCGTCTCTTATATACTACTTCTACTGTATCTATTGTTACCCTAGGTCAAGTCAGATTTTTTGTTTGCTTATGTACTACGATCGCGGCTGCGGCCGTCGATCGAACACGGACAATAGATATTGTTCTTCTGCTGGACTGTAAACATCGTGCATTTCGCTGCAGTCGAAAATGCATCGATTTCGCCACGGATTTGCTGCTTTCTGGACAGGACTGGACCTTGGACCATCAATCAGGATGCCGCGCTGCTGCTGGCGACACTTTTGGGGTTGATTGGTGTCGTGGTGCGCTGCAAAACGCTGATTTTGTCGTTCTTTCAGGTGCTGTTTCATGATGGCGTCGATCGACAGCAGGTCGACCTTGAACTTGAGCTGGAACTGGGATGTGCTTGATTTGCTACCGTCTGCTGGTGTACATTTGAAATGCTGCTGCTTGGCTCGATCGGATGATCTTCTGTTTGTCGCGGGGGTGGATGCTTTGATGTGCTGCGGTTGTTGTTCGACGGCGTGCCGCCGACGTCGGTTGTCGGTTCGTCTGTCTGCTTGCTTGCTGCTGTTGATCTGTGCGCTGATCTGCTGAACGCAAAGCCACCGTGCGTGGGTGGCGCCGTGCGTGATCTGCTGCTCTGCTATCTGATGCGATCGGTGACGCCGTCGTCGGCGTCGATGCGAGTCTCCCTAATCAGATGAGAGGGTGCTTTTTAATCGGAAAAATTATATTCAAAAACGACTTGCCTGAACTGGGGGAGACCTCCGTGGCCTCCCCCGACGCCTCCTGGCGTCGCTGTTGACCCTCAGCGGTTACCGACACGATGGTTCTCCGGGTGTACGATGCTGCGATGACGGGGGTTGGCTCCATCGGGCTGCGATTGGGAACGAGCTGGCCAAGCTCGCTGCTGGTCGTGGCAGATGGGACCGGGAGGACGTCTCCTCCGCTGTTGTCATCGTGTGCGTGTACCTCGAAGAGTTCCAAACGTGGAATGGATTTAGCTGGGTTCAGAATTGGGAGCGGTCTTGCGACTGAAATGGCGCTGGGCGCAGCTGATTTATGTTAATCCGTAACCGTGCTGTGCTGGAAATTGTCCAGCGAAATCGCAAGCAAACATCCTTCGTGCAAAACCACCACCGAAACAAAACAGGTTACCTTAAAGCATTTCGAAAGTTCCGATCTTTTGAACGGCCTCTGAGCGCAGAACGACCCGCAGGTCTGGGCGCAGACAGGGTGGCGACTATGGAGGAAAAAGATTCGGTGAACTTTTTGAAATTCAAAACAACACATAACTTAACTGGTGTGCGGAGGCCTTCCGACCTCCGCCGTTGGAGGAGTCCTAGTTCTCCCCTTGCGCGGTAGAAAGGTTGTCACGGATCGGCAGAATGCAGATCTTAGAGATCGCACGCTGATAGCTACCGTCCTTTGTGCGCACCGTGACGACACGGATGTTGCCGTCAGCTCCCGGGTGGATATCGGAAACGCGTCCGAGCTGCCACTTCAACGGCGGGAGGTTCTCGTCCTTCAGCAGGACCATGGTTCCGCCAGCAACGTTGTCTTTCTGCTTAGTCCACTTCGTGCGGTTGTGCAGGTCCGACAGGTAGAGGTTGGACCACTTCTTCCAGAGCTGCTGCGTGTACCGCTGGACAGTTTGCCAGGCCGACAATCTGTTCTCGGGAATGTGGTCGAGGTTTGGCTCAGGAATCGCAGTGAGTGGACGCTGGATCAGGAAGTGTCCTGGGGTGAGCGCTTCGAAGTCTGCGGGGTCGTTGCTGAGCGGCGTGAGCGGTCGCGAGTTGAGGATCGCTTCGATCTGAACCAGCACAGTCTGGAACTCGTCGTACAGCAGGGTGTGCAGCCCGATCGTACGTTTGAACAGCAACTTGAAGCTCTTCACTGCGGACTCCCAGAGGCCGCCGAAGTTCGGCGAGCGAGCGGGAATGAACTTAAATTCGATGCTGTCGTTCGCTGTTTCGCGGATGATCTCCTCTTCGAACTGCTGACTTAGGAACAGCTTAACGAGTTCGCTCAGCTCACGTCTTGCGCCGACGAAGTTCTTGGCGTTGTCGCACATGACCAGCTTCGGTTTGCCACGCCGGGCAGTGAACCGTTTGAGGGCCGCCAGAAATGCCTGCGTCGTTAGGTCTGCTGCTAGTTCTAGGTGAACAGCTTTGGTGACCAGGCAGACGAAGATGGCAACGAAGCACTTCACTGGGCGAGCTCGGCGCTGCGGGTACGCGACCTGAAAAGGTCCGCAGTAGTCAACTCCGACTCGTGCGAACGGTGTACACGGAGTGACTCGTTCGGGCGGCAGATCCGCCATGAGCTGGTCCAGAACCTTCGGCTTGACACGGAAGCAATCGACACACTTGTGGATCACCTCGCGAACGAGGTTGCGGATGTTGATCGGCCAGAACCGCTCACGCACAGCAGAGATCAACAGTTGTTGTCCAGCGTGAAACATGGACTCGTGATAATGTGTGACGATAAGCTTCATGAACGGATGACGATGGTCGAGAATGTACGGATGCTTCCGATTGTCCGAGACTGCGGCGTGCTGCAACCGGCCGCCGACGCACAGGATTCCATCGATGATTCTTGGGTTCAGCGCAGCGATGCGGGTGTTGCTTGGAATCGCGCGATCTCTGGACAAAGCATCGTACTCTTCCGGGAAGCATTCTCGTTGAGCGAGGCGCACCAGCTTCTTCAAAGCGACCTCGAGCTCTCCAGCCGTCAACGGACCAACTCTGCGACAGTGCTTGTTCGCCGCACGGCTGTTGAAACAGAAGCGGCAGATTACAGCGGTCGTCCGTATTGTCACGGTGTACGACGAATTCACTGTAAACAGTCTGCAGGGCTCGGTGTCACGTGCAACTGCAGCGACAGCGTTGTGTTCCTCCAGTTCTTCGTGGTCGAAGTCTGCTGCGTTCGGCACTTGAGCGTGCGGCCAATGCTGGTGGTCAAGACTCAGCCAATCGGGTCCGTTGAACCAAAGCTTTGAGTACTGCAGCTGCATCGGTGTCATGCCGCGAGAAATGATGTCAGCTGGGTTCTCTATTCCGGGCACATGGTCCCAAGATCCGCTCTCCGTCAGATGTTGAATCTCGGACACACGGTTGGCCACGAACTGGTTCCATCTGGACGGCAGTGACGCAAGCCAGCAGCGTACGATCATGGAATCCGTCCAGAAAAACGCTTTGCCTCGGAAGTTGATGGCGTTGGCCACCTTCTCGTACAGATGCGCCAGCAGCAGAGCGGACGCCAGTTCCAAGCGGGGAATCGACTGCTTACGCTTCTTCTTCTTCAGGTTCTCGAGCGGTGCGATGCGAGATTTGGAGGCCAGCAAGCGGACGGTTACGTCGCCGTTGGCCGAAACGGTTCGGATGTAGATGCACGCACCGTAAGCGTTGACTGAAGCGTCGCAGAACCCGTGAAGCTGCACATTCTGGTCATCTGCACCTGTGCCAATCCAGCGGGGTATCGACAGGCTGTCTAGACCGGCTAGATTTCTGCGGTATTCACGCCAGTACTCCTGCAGATCTTCTGGCAGAGCGGCGTCCCAGTCCAGTTCCATGTGCCACAGCTTCTGCACGAAGATTTTCGCTTGGACGACGACAGGACCGATCAACCCGTACGGGTCGAAGATCATGGCCATGTCTGAGGCCACGACACGCTTCGTGATCACGGCAACGTCGTTCCACTTTGGCGATCTGAAACGGAAACTGTCCGTACTGGGCTCCCAGACGAGCCCGAGCGTCTTGACGGTTGCGTCAGACGTGTCCAGTTCTAGCATGGTCCGCTCGTCGCGAAGATGTTCCGGGACGTCAAGCAGGATGTCTCGGGAGTTTGAGTGCCACTTTCGCAACGAGAATCCACCAGATTCCATCAGATCGACCATTTCGGCGACTAGCTCTTTTCCTTCTGTGACCGTGTGCGCACCTGCCAACATGTCGTCAACGTAGAAGTCACGTTTGAGGACCTTGGCAGCGGATGGGTGCGTCTTTTCTCCGATCTCACCGAGTTTTTGCAAGCACTTGGTCGCTAAATACGGCGCTGACGCCGTTCCGTACGTGACAGTGGTCAGCTCGTAGACTCGGATGGGTTCGTCCACATTGTCTCTCCAAACAATCCTCTGTAGTCTCTGGTCGTCAGGCTGGACGCGAATCATACGGTACATCTTGGCGATGTCAGCGACGATGGCAACTTCGTAGTGGTGCTGTCCGGCCTCAAGACGCAGTGGTGTGGTAGGTAATACGCTAACTCTCCCCCGGCCGTGTCGCCGGCAACCCGTTTCATGTGTCCCATGGCTTCGTACTCGTGAATAAAATCACTGTACTGTTGTTTCAGATCTGGATTCGCTGACAGCCGCTTCTCCAGTCCCAGGAAGCGTTTGATGGCTGTTGATCTGGACTCACCGAGACGCTGGACAGCATACTTTTTCTTGGGCAGCGTCACAACAAATCTGCCAGTTTCGTCACGAACCGTCGTCTCCTCGAACAGCTGCTCGCACGTGGATTCTTCGATCGAGTGCGTGCTCTTGGTGCGGCACGTTTCCAGTTCCCAAAATCTGGTCAGCAGCTCGTCGATTGCCGCGACGGATACGAGAGACGTCGATTCTGGAACGCTGCCGGGAAGCCGGCCGGAAATGATCCAACCGAACACCGTGTTGTGCAGCGTGGGACCGTCTGCAGCTGGTTTCACACGTTCGTCCGTCAGCAAGTCCATGTAAAACTCGGCACCGATAATGACGTCCACTGGACCGGTTTTGTGGAACTCCGGATCAGCCAGGA
This sequence comes from Culex quinquefasciatus, assembly GCF_015732765.1. Taxonomy (NCBI): domain Eukaryota; kingdom Metazoa; phylum Arthropoda; class Insecta; order Diptera; family Culicidae; genus Culex; species Culex quinquefasciatus. The sequence goes on along the minus strand of NC_051862.1, from coordinate 107,268,408 downwards.
ACATCCAGTCGGGCAGCTGAATTGTAGACGGGTCGATGTACGACGTCGGCAACGAGATGTTGAGCTTGGGCAGGACGTGGAACTGCATCTCCGACTCGTACGCTGAATTCTGATCGGAACGCGGACCGACATCTGCACGCACGAGCTGCGTCGACACGCAACGCGACGTTCCGATCCCTTGGATCGGCAAATACGACGATTGTCGCTCGAATTTGAGTCGTCGCGAGAAATCTCTAGTCATCAGACAGTGCTGTGAGCACGAGTCAAGAAGCGCACGCGCTAGCGGTTCCGAAGCGGTCTTTAATACGAATGAGCGCGGTTGACAGGATGATGTTGTGTGTGGGCGTGACGGGTAGTGCAACGTAGTTTTGGCTAGTGGTTTGTGCAAGGGGGTTGACACATCAAATATTTTCATTCAGATTATTCTGTTCATTCCAGAATAATTCTGGAATGATGCTGGCCATACGCAGAATTATTCCGTTTCCATTTAATTTTGTTTAAGCGTGTTAACCAGCAAGAGCTGTCATGTTCTCGAAAAAGTAAACATCAACGTAAACGTCGCCGCTTGTGGCAAGTGGAAGCTACGCCGAATTGCTTCCAAACGCGTACCCGCAATCCGGATGCGGACCTCACGGAATTTGCCAGTAGAACGGAAGCCAGTAACAAGCCAACGCAATTTTTCGCCGCCACGGTCACGACGATAAAACAGCGGCTCGCCTGGACACGATTAGACTTTTGGTGTTTGAAAACAATCCGCGGAAAACGCGACCTGGTCCAGTTGAATCCGGTTTGAGGACACGTTGTTTGCAAAGGCGTCGACAGATTTGGAGAGTTCGGTGGAGAATAGGGAACTGAACCGGAAGTTGGACGCCAGCATCCGGGAGTTGTTTTTTCACTTGTCGCCGTACTTTATGCTGCAACCTTAACCTCAAAACTAGACGGCACTCGAACACAATCAGAGCGTAGTAAAAAAGGCCGCTCCTGCCCAGTCAAATCAATCCGAATCCTGAAACGGAATCTAATTAGAATCGTATACAAATTCCGTTTCAAACGCAACAACCGGTTCCGTGATCGAACCGGTTGTTGCGTTTGAAACGGAATTTGAATAAGATTCTAATTAGATTCCGTTTCAGAATTCGGATTGATTTGACTGGGTGGCGGCCACCATCAACATGATCACCACCACAACTCGGAGACGGTCCAGATGAAAGACCGTCTCGTGATAAACAATTCAGCGAGGAAGTACGTAGTGGTCATACTCCGGGAGTACGACACGGTGCTTCTGCCACTTCAACGGCAGTGTCACCGACGAGCACCTGGATCACGACGGAACTCAATGATCAGATCTGTTCCTTTTGTTGGAAGGGATTTCGTGAAACCTGGGTGAGTTTGTTAACAAATCCGTTCAGTGGAACTTAATCTAATCGGTTTATGTTTCCCTCAGGTCCTGCAACTGTACCAGGTCTCCAACCTTAAACACGGTCATGATGGCAGATTCGTCCAGGTTTGGTATTAATCTGGTGTATGCTGTTAAAATCGCCGGAATACTTCGAGGGCACCAGTTGCCCAACCAACCTGAATACTACCTGAAGGTTTCAGCACCGATGTGGAGGGCGGTCTGCTAATTCACGCAACTTGATCTGGAAACAAAGAAAAGTGAGTTTCGAATTCGTGCCTTTTCCGGTGCATTTCCACACAAGCTCATTTTTCATCCTTTTCCGTTCACAGGAGGGAAATAAGGATAAGGCCTAACCCGCGGCCAGCGATGCCCCGAAAATCAACGAAAAGTAAATCTCGTCGAATGAACCCCGAAAGACCCCGAAAGTGCACCGTTATCCGCACAAGTTTTAAGTCAGCAGCTTGCTGGAGGCATTTATCGAAAAGTTTGCGGTTTGAAGGACGGGGACGTGCTGGAGTGTAGGTCGCTGTCGGTGGCAAGAAGGATTCACGCGATCTGATGGAAAGATTTGTGTGGGCCAAGTTGTACGAGAGTGAGTCGACTTTTGTCACACTTTCCATGAAAGATGCGCCCTGGAAAGATCCTCAAGGTCAAGTTTCCAGCCGTGGATAAGCTCACACGCCAGAGGCGAACAAATTTCTGAGCGAACTCTGCCCCATCTACTCACCTCTGGGCAAACTCGTCGACGACTATTGCATCAGCCCGACCTTCATCTGCGGCCACCCTTAGATCATGTCCCCGCTCGCAACACTACCGGCCATCGAGTTAAACGATCCGGCCGTCTAGCGCTAGCGATTCGAGCAACAGGCTGCCGACACAGCAACCGGCGATGACGAGACTCAGCTGGAGGACGAGAACTTCTGCAACGCCCTGAGGTACGGTCTTCCATCGACCGGCGGCTAGGGCATGAGAATCGATCAGCTGACCGACAACAAAAACATCTGCTCTTCCCAGCGATGGAACCGGACGATCCTGAAAAAAAAGTTGCTGCGGCTGTGACGAAAGGAGCTGCGCTCAGTGTTTTGTTTGCTTAATTACAATAAAGATCGGCCTCGTTTGTGATCCTAGTTTTATCGCGTGCACCCGCTGCAGCCCACTGAGAATTTTGGCTCGAGCCTTGACTTGATTCAGGCTCGATCTCGAGCCAGATCGAGTCGAGGCTCGAGCCAAAATTCTCAGTGGGAGGAGTCCAACAGGCAGGAATTCGTCGATGATTGTAGGATTCAGGTCGTCAACCTGCCGACGAGGTGGCCCATCAACCCGGCGGACGTTGGTACCAGGTTCTATCGAATATTCTTCCTGCACTGATGGACTGATTTTATTTGTTGCCAAAAACCCAAAAGTTCAATTCAGGTGACAAAATATTCGAATACACATAAACTGCATTTAATCGCTAACTGATAACTAATAAATAAAAAATCTAGAAAAGGTAAAAACACGCACACAATTCCCGTTTAGACAAAGGTAATTTTCGTCCGCCTTCGGTCGTTTTCCTGCCATACGTTTAGCTCCTCTTACTCCTCGATGCAGGCGTCCTCCTGGCCCAGCTTAGTCGTGCAGCGCTTCATCACGTCTGAGATCTTGACCGTTTCGCTCGCACCGACCAACTCTCGCGTCAGCGGAAAGATCTTGTCCGACGTGTTTTGGGTGCTGTGAGAAAAGAAAGATTTGTTGGTACGGGCGTAATTTGAGTCATTTATAAAGTAACTTACTAAGTGGTCTTTACTACTCGGTTTGGTTCAGCGAGTCCTTGAATATTTCCAACAGATGGAGGGCCTCCTAAGCGTTTACAATGTACTCGGACAGTTCCGGCGGGATGACCGGCACTTTACGCTTGCACAGTGCGTTGTACCCGCGGATCAGCGACATGCGGTCCGGATTGTCTAGGATGAGCAAGCAAAGCGGCTCGCAGTTGGATGTTCTGCTAGATGGTGTGCCGTGAGTTGTAACGGCCGTACGCAGGATTGGCAGCGGCAAGAATCTCCGAGATCTCCTATCAGGCAGATGTTGATGTTTCGTGCCGTTCGGGCATTGATAGACCAACCAGTAGAAACAGCTGCACCTTCTTCACGTCCAAATGGCCATAAATCTCCGGCGTCAAACGGTCACATGTATAAGTGGCCACCGTCATCATGGGCTTTACCTTGGTGCAAAGGGTAACGATTCCTCGAACCGTGACCAACTTGCCGATGCAATCCGCCTTTACCTCCCGGGTCGAAAACGCCTGCGATACGCTCGGAGCCTTGAATTGAATATCGTAACGTTTGACCAGTTCGGCCGGAATCGTGTTCCAAGCATCATGCGGCTTGTTCGGATTCCACGTCCGCGATCTGTTCCTTGCCGGTTACACTGCCATCCTAGCCGGGTCATCTCCACTTCTCCATCAGAGCCAGCGGATTCCCGGTCACCGTTTCGAGGTCCCAGAGTCGGGGGACCTCGCCGAATTTGTTCACCTTGAGACAGACTTCCGCCACGGCCGTCTCCTGGTGAAAACGATAGTCTTGTTGAAGGTGGCCGCGAAAAGAGGCTGGTTATCAGCTCGTCACTGGCTGTTTTTTTTAAACGTCCTTTTCCACCCGTAAATTTCGTGAGATCCGCAGGGGCTTTCGCTTGCCGCAAACGAAACACGATCGTATAACAACATGGGATGAAAACATTTTGCTTTATTTTGATTTTTTTACGTTTACACGCTAATCTGGAAAACTCATATTATAGAGCAAAACATTCTCATCATTCCAATCATTCTGGAATTAAACTGGAATGATTCCTGAATGATCGAGTGTCAACCCCCTTGGGTTTGTGGCTGTGTGGTTTGAGAGTCTGTAGTCTGTAGGTTAGTCGGATTAGCAGGTGCATTGTTGGCTGGAGTGTGTGTTGTCTGATTCGTGTTCTGTGGTCTAGGTTGTTGTCGCTGTACTGAGGTCGTCGCGGTCGGTCTCGACTGCTGTTGTGGAACGGAGGATCTCATCTGATCGTTGTGCAGCATCGAGTGGTGTTTCTGGTGACAGTGGTGGCAAGTTCCTCCTTCGCACGTCCGCGGGTAATGTCCAGGCTTCAGGCAGTTTCTGCACAGCTTGTTTCTCGAAACAGCGTCGTTGCGCTCCGAGATCGTCATCTTCTGAAACTTGAAGCACCGGAACGGGGTGTGCCACGGGCCGCTGCAAAACTGACACTGGTTGCTGCTCCGCACAGCAGTGTGGCAGACCGCTGTCTTCGGAGGGCGCTGTTCCGACGATTTCGCTTTCGCTCGTTTGATCGACTGAAGAACCGAACAGTGGCCGCGCAGGTACTCCAGTAGAGCCTTGTAGGTTGGGACTTCCTTGCTGTTGTGGTGGGTCTCCCAATTCCTAAGCGTGGACGAGTCCAGCTTTGAGCACAGGACGTGCGCCATAACCGTACTCCAGTTGGCATTATTTTCACCCGTCTTGTCCAACATCTGCAGATTTTTCTCAAACTCACCGAGCAGGTGGCAGAGACCGCCGTACGACTCCTTGGTCAGCGGTTCCAGATCCAGAATGACATCGAGGTGGGCTTTCACGATCAGCTTCTTGTTTCCGTACTCCTCCTCCAGCGCGGACCACGCGACGGAGTAGTTTTCTTCCGACAGATCGATGCCACTAATCTCCAACAACGCAGGACCAGAAAGAGACGATTGAAGATAGGTGAACTTGTCCATCGATGTCAGCTTCGAGTTCCGGTGGATGAGACTTTTGAAGGTGTCACGGAAGGTCACCCACTCGCGCAGATTTCCGCTGAAGTTCGGCAGATGAATGTCAGGCAGCTTGACGCGCAACGGAAACGAGGTATCCGCATCACCAACACTTGGAACTGTCTGCGCGACGTCCTTGACCGGCCGCTTCGCAATCAGCATCGCCTTGATTTTGCAGAATTTGTTGTCGAACTCCTGCACCACCTGTAGATTGGCCTCTTCACGGTGTGACACGACCTCCTGCTTGACCTTCGGCTCCGCATTCGCGAACTTGGCCGCATCCTTTTCTTCCAGCAGCAACTCGAGCTTCGTTCGTAGATACGTGAACTCCTGATACACGTCGTTCAGCATTCCGAGTCGAACTTCCAGCTGGCACTCGTGTTCTTCCGCCTTGTAGTGCTCGACGAACTGATTCAGCACCTCCAGTTTGTTCAGCAGGATCTCCTGCTTCTTCCGCAAAGTCTGCAGATCGCCCATCGTGACCACTGATCGCCAACTGAATAACATCCACTTTCACTTTCAGATTCACCGGAAACAGACAGATCGACTCGACGTTCCACGACGCGATCGCGCAAGACAGATTGCGAACTGTACGACCCAGTATTGACAGCAGCGACAGGGGAATCGACCAGGGAATTCCAGAGGACCAGACAGAACAACACAACACTCATGCAACCTGACCAGACTAATAAAAACTCTCGTGCAATTTTATTTTCAAAAGCCACTTTATTTCGATCCGCAAAGAGCCAAATTAACCGAGCCACCGTACTACGTGCAAATACTCTCCTGAATCTGCTTCGAAATCCGCCAAATCCGTCCCGAAATCTCCAGGCGCCAATCAATCACCGACTCCAACGATGACGTCAGCCAACCGGTTGAGATGGTGACGTCGCGACGCTTGCCAAAGCGCGCGCACACCGTGAGTTCCGCGATGGCGAAATCTTCTTCACCGCACTGCACTGGTCGTCACTGCCTTTGTTCGGCTGCTTTTCAATGCACTATTGTGCCACTGTTCAGCTCCGAATTTTTGGAATTTTTTCCGCACTTTTTAGCACTTTTTCACGGATTTCCGTGCACTTTTTGTCCGTTGGTTCACGCGCACCAAAACTGTCCAGGCGCGCTTTTGCACCGTTCACTTCAGGCCGCTCTTCGCGAGCCGGCCTACACTTCGCACTGAACTGTCCGTTTCGCGAAGTGTCCCGAACCTGGCCATACCGGATCCTTCGGATCCGGTTCGAAGGACCAAATGTTCGCGCGTGTGGTCGGTTCGTGGATTTCGGACACTAATCATAAACCGTTTAGCACTGATTAAAACAATTTATTGCGCGAACAGAAACTACACAATTTATTTTTAAACGCGTAGCTGTCTGGCGTAGTCAACGGTTTATTTAAGACTATACTCTAAAAGGGACAGTACATGAGAAGCGAGCCGGGGAGAGATCTAAAAGAGCGAGGATCACCTCTGCTCACTCTGCTCACTTCAGGGACAAACAGGGACGGAAAAACATTTATTTGTGGATCACATTTAGGCTGGTAGAATTTGGAATTTGATCTCTCGCGCGATCAGGAAGTTTCTTATATTTTCGGCAGATTAAAATATTTTGTATGGAAAGAAAAATCATCGTGATCATAGGGCTGCGAAAAAACTTCCACTGTTTTCTTTTTAAGCTTGTTTGATAGTATACAAAAGTGGAAAAAACAGTTCCCATAATCGATGAATTGTCTAAGTGTATTGTTCTTCCTGAAATCTATACTTGACTAAGTTAAAAAAAAGTCTTATATTTTTTCTAGAATAGTTAAAATCCCAGTCTTGAGTTTTGTATGATACCATTTAAAAAAAACTAGAAATAAATTTCAATTACAATATCCCTATTTAAAAAATTACTGAATAATAACAGATGACAATTCATGGAGGAACTAATTTATCGAAATTTGTATTCTCTCACACACACTATGATAATATGATATCTATTGTTAATCACATATTATTATTATTACACTCGTTATTACATTTAATTTTATATCTTTAAAAAAATATCGAAATATATCTTGGAAATTATAATAAACATGCCAGGAACGCAGCGCAGCGGATAGCAAACGGAAACGACGACGACGACAAAAGTCCAAGCAGAGAAACAGCGCGCGCTTGTAGGTAAACAGGCAGGCAGGCAGACAGGCGAGCAAGCTTGTGAGAGAGTTTGAACCTGAGAGAGAGCACGTGCGTGTACGAATTGGAATTAAACATCGTTGTTAGGTAGCCCCTTACAGCTAGCCGCGCAAAAATGGTCAGTTTTGGGCGTTAATAACTTCGCGGGAAAAAATCCTAAAAATATGGTGTCTTCGGGAAAGTTGTTCTAAATTTAATGAAGGTTCTACATTTGAGAAATGGTAAGAATCGGATAATTATGGCGCCTTCCACAGGTAAAAAAGTAAAACAGTTGCTTTTCTCCATACATTTTGACGATTTTTCCCATACAAACTTTAAGCGATTGGAGGGAGGGGTTCCCGTGGTCAGAATGAGCTCAAATTTGGAATTTAGCCTAGTTATGGGTCAATCTTTGATTTCAGGGGGTAGCCCCTGTGACCGTGTGCGCACCTGCCAACATGTCGTCAACGTAGAAGTCACGTTTGAGGACCTTGGCAGCGGATGGGTGCGTCTTTTCTCCGATCTCACCGAGTTTTTGCAAGCACTTGGTCGCTAAATACGGCGCTGACGCCGTTCCGTACGTGACAGTGGTCAGCTCGTAGACTCGGATGGGTTCGTCCACATTGTCTCTCCAAACAATCCTCTGTAGTCTCTGGTCGTCAGGCTGGACGCGAATCATACGGTACATCTTGGCGATGTCAGCGACGATGGCAACTTCGTAGTGGTGCTGTCCGGCCTCAAGACGCAGTGGTGTGGTAGGTAATACGCTAACTCTCCCCCGGCCGTGTCGCCGGCAACCCGTTTCATGTGTCCCATGGCTTCGTACTCGTGAATAAAATCACTGTACTGTTGTTTCAGATCTGGATTCGCTGACAGCCGCTTCTCCAGTCCCAGGAAGCGTTTGATGGCTGTTGATCTGGACTCACCGAGACGCTGGACAGCATACTTTTTCTTGGGCAGCGTCACAACAAATCTGCCAGTTTCGTCACGAACCGTCGTCTCCTCGAACAGCTGCTCGCACGTGGATTCTTCGATCGAGTGCGTGCTCTTGGTGCGGCACGTTTCCAGTTCCCAAAATCTGGTCAGCAGCTCGTCGATTGCCGCGACGGATACGAGAGACGTCGATTCTGGAACGCTGCCGGGAAGCCGGCCGGAAATGATCCAACCGAACACCGTGTTGTGCAGCGTGGGACCGTCTGCAGCTGGTTTCACACGTTCGTCCGTCAGCAAGTCCATGTAAAACTCGGCACCGATAATGACGTCCACTGGACCGGTTTTGTGGAACTCCGGATCAGCCAGGAACATCCAGTCGGGCAGCTGAATTGTAGACGGGTCGATGTACGACGTCGGCAACGAGATGTTGAGCTTGGGCAGGACGTGGAACTGCATCTCCGACTCGTACGCTGAATTCTGATCGGAACGCGGACCGACATCTGCACGCACGAGCTGCGTCGACACGCAACGCGACGTTCCGATCCCTTGATCGGCAAATACGACGATTGTCGCTCGAATTTGAGTCGTCGCGAGAAATCTCTAGTCATCAGACAGTGCTGTGAGCACGAGTCAAGAAGCGCACGCGCTAGCGGTTCCGAAGCGGTCTTTAATACGAATGAGCGCGGTTGACAGGATGATGTTGTGTGTGGGCGTGACGGGTAGTGCAACGTAGTTTTGGCTAGTGGTTTGTGCAAGGGGGTTGACACATCAAATATTTTCATTCAGATTATTCTGTTCATTCCAGAATAATTCTGGAATGATGCTGGCCATACGCAGAATTATTCCGTTTCCATTTAATTTTGTTTAAGCGTGTTAACCAGCAAGAGCTGTCATGTTCTCGAAAAAAAGTAAACATCAACGTAAACGTCGCCGCTTGTGGCAAGTGGAAGCTACGCCGAATTGCTTCCAAACGCGTACCCGCAATCCGGATGCGGACCTCACGGAATTTGCCAGTAGAACGGAAGCCAGTAACAAGCCAACGCAATTTTTCGCCGCCACGGTCACGACGATAAAACAGCGGCTCGCCTGGACACGATTAGACTTTTGGTGTTTGAAAACAATCCGCGGAAAACGCGACCTGGTCCAGTTGAATCCGGTTTGAGGACACGTTGTTTGCAAAGGCGTCGACAGATTTGGAGAGTTCGGTGGAGAATAGGGAACTGAACTGGAAGTTGGACGCCAGCATCCGGGAGTTGTTTTTTTTCACTTGTCGCCGTACTTTATGCTGCAACCTTAACCTCAAAACTAGACGGCACTCGAACACAATCAGAGCGTAGTAAAAAAGGCCGCTCCTGCCCAGTCAAATCAATCCGAATCCTGAAACGGAATCTAATTAGAATCGTATACAAATTCCGTTTCAAACGCAACAACCGGTTCCGTGATCGAACCGGTTGTTGCGTTTGAAACGGAATTTGAATAAGATTCTAATTAGATTCCGTTTCAGAATTCGGATTGATTTGACTGGGTGGCGGCCACCATCAACATGATCACCACCACAACTCGGAGACGGTCCAGATGAAAGACCGTCTCGTGATAAACAATTCAGCGAGGAAGTACGTAGTGGTCATACTCCGGGAGTACGACACGGTGCTTCTGCCACTTCAACGGCAGTGTCACCGACGAGCACCTGGATCACGACGGAACTCAATGATCAGATCTGTTCCTTTTGTTGGAAGGGATTTCGTGAAACCTGGGTGAGTTTGTTAACAAATCCGTTCAGTGGAACTTAATCTAATCGGTTTATGTTTCCCTCAGGTCCTGCAACTGTACCAGGTCTCCAACCTTAAACACGGTCATGATGGCAGATTCGTCCAGGTTTGGTATTAATCTGGTGTATGCTGTTAAAATCGCCGGAATACTTCGAGGGCACCAGTTGCCCAACCAACCTGAATACTACCTGAAGGTTTCAGCACCGATGTGGAGGGCGGTCTGCTAATTCACGCAACTTGATCTGGAAACAAAGAAAAGTGAGTTTCGAATTCGTGCCTTTTCCGGTGCATTTCCACACAAGCTCATTTTTCATCCTTTTCCGTTCACAGGAGGGAAATAAGGATAAGGCCTAACCCGCGGCCAGCGATGCCCCGAAAATCAACGAAAAGTAAATCTCGTCGAATGAACCCCGAAAGACCCCGAAAGTGCACCGTTATCCGCACAAGTTTTAAGTCAGCAGCTTGCTGGAGGCATTTATCGAAAAGTTTGCGGTTTGAAGGACGGGGACGTGCTGGAGTGTAGGTCGCTGTCGGTGGCAAGAAGGATTCACGCGATCTGATGGAAAGATTTGTGTGGGCCAAGTTGTACGAGAGTGAGTCGACTTTTGTCACACTTTCCATGAAAGATGCGCCCTGGAAAGATCCTCAAGGTCAAGTTTCCAGCCGTGGATAAGCTCACACGCCAGAGGCGAACAAATTTCTGAGCGAACTCTGCCCCATCTACTCACCTCTGGGCAAACTCGTCGACGACTATTGCATCAGCCCGACCTTCATCTGCGGCCACCCTTAGATCATGTCCCCGCTCGCAACACTACCGGCCATCGAGTTAAACGATCCGGCCGTCTAGCGCTAGCGATTCGAGCAACAGGCTGCCGACACAGCAACCGGCGATGACGAGACTCAGCTGGAGGACGAGAACTTCTGCAACGCCCTGAGGTACGGTCTTCCATCGACCGGCGGCTAGGGCATGAGAATCGATCAGCTGACCGACAACAAAAACATCTGCTCTTCCCAGCGATGGAACCGGACGATCCTGAAAAAAAAGTTGCTGCGGCTGTGACGAAAGGAGCTGCGCTCAGTGTTTTGTTTGCTTAATTACAATAAAGATCGGCCTCGTTTGTGATCCTAGTTTTATCGCGTGCACCCGCTGCAGCCCACTGAGAATTTTGGCTCGAGCCTTGACTTGATTCAGGCTCGATCTCGAGCCAGATCGAGTCGAGGCTCGAGCCAAAATTCTCAGTGGGAGGAGTCCAACAGGCAGGAATTCGTCGATGATTGTAGGATTCAGGTCGTCAACCTGCCGACGAGGTGGCCCATCAACCCGGCGGACGTTGGTACCAGGTTCTATCGAATATTCTTCCTGCACTGATGGACTGATTTTATTTGTTGCCAAAAACCCAAAAGTTCAATTCAGGTGACAAAATATTCGAATACACATAAACTGCATTTAATCGCTAACTGATAACTAATAAATAAAAAATCTAGAAAAGGTAAAAACACGCACACAATTCCCGTTTAGACAAAGGTAATTTTCGTCCGCCTTCGGTCGTTTTCCTGCCATACGTTTAGCTCCTCTTACTCCTCGATGCAGGCGTCCTCCTGGCCCAGCTTAGTCGTGCAGCGCTTCATCACGTCTGAGATCTTGACTGTTTCGCTCGCACCGACCAACTCTCGCGTCAGCGGAAAGATCTTGTCCGACGTGTTTTGGGTGCTGTGAGAAAAGAAAGATTTGTTGGTACGGGCGTAATTTGAGTCATTTATAAAGTAACTTACTAAGTGGTCTTTACTACTCGGTTTGGTTCAGCGAGTCCTTGAATATTTCCAACAGATGGAGGGCCTCCTAAGCGTTTACAATGTACTCGGACAGTTCCGGCGGGATGACCGGCACTTTACGCTTGCACAGTGCGTTGTACCCGCGGATCAGCGACATGCGGTCCGGATTGTCTAGGATGAGCAAGCAAAGCGGCTCGCAGTTGGATGTTCTGCTAGATGGTGTGCCGTGAGTTGTAACGGCCGTACGCAGGATTGGCAGCGGCAAGAATCTCCGAGATCTCCTATCAGGCAGATGTTGATGTTTCGTGCCGTTCGGGCATTGATAGACCAACCAGTAGAAACAGCTGCACCTTCTTCACGTCCAAATGGCCATAAATCTCCGGCGTCAAACGGTCACATGTATAAGTGGCCACCGTCATCATGGGCTTTACCTTGGTGCAAAGGGTAACGATTCCTCGAACCGTGACCAACTTGCCGATGCAATCCGCCTTTACCTCCCGGGTCGAAAACGCCTGCGATACGCTCGGAGCCTTGAATTGAATATCGTAACGTTTGACCAGTTCGGCCGGAATCGTGTTCCAAGCATCATGCGGCTTGTTCGGATTCCACGTCCGCGATCTGTTCCTTGCCGGTTACACTGCCATCCTAGCCGGGTCATCTCCACTTCTCCATCAGAGCCAGCGGATTCCCGGTCACCGTTTCGAGGTCCCAGAGTCGGGGGACCTCGCCGAATTTGTTCACCTTGAGACAGACTTCCGCCACGGCCGTCTCCTGGTGAAAACGATAGTCTTGTTGAAGGTGGCCGCGAAAAGAGGCTGGTTATCAGCTCGTCACTGGCTGTTTTTTTTAAACGTCCTTTTCCACCCGTAAATTTCGTGAGATCCGCAGGGGCTTTCGCTTGCCGCAAACGAAACACGATCGTATAACAACATGGGATGAAAACATTTTGCTTTATTTTGATTTTTTTACGTTTACACGCTAATCTGGAAAACTCATATTATAGAGCAAAACATTCTCATCATTCCAATCATTCTGGAATTAAACTGGAATGATTCCTGAATGATCGAGTGTCAACCCCTTGGGTTTGTGGCTGTGTGGTTTGAGAGTCTGTAGTCTGTAGGTTAGTCGGATTAGCAGGTGCATTGTTGGCTGGAGTGTGTGTTGTCTGATTCGTGTTCTGTGGTCTAGGTTGTTGTCGCTGTACTGAGGTCGTCGCGGTCGGTCTCGACTGCTGTTGTGGAACGGAGGATCTCATCTGATCGTTGTGCAGCATCGAGTGGTGTTTCTGGTGACAGTGGTGGCAAGTTCCTCCTTCGCACGTCCGCGGGTAATGTCCAGGCTTCAGGCAGTTTCTGCACAGCTTGTTTCTCGAAACAGCGTCGTTGCGCTCCGAGATCGTCATCTTCTGAAACTTGAAGCACCGGAACGGGGTGTGCCACGGGCCGCTGCAAAACTGACACTGGTTGCTGCTCCGCACAGCAGTGTGGCAGACCGCTGTCTTCGGAGGGCGCTGTTCCGACGATTTCGCTTTCGCTCGTTTGATCGACTGAAGAACCGAACAGTGGCCGCGCAGGTACTCCAGTAGAGCCTTGTAGGTTGGGACTTCCTTGCTGTTGTGGTGGGTCTCCCAATTCCTAAGCGTGGACGAGTCCAGCTTTGAGCACAGGACGTGCGCCATAACCGTACTCCAGTTGGCATTATTTTCACCCGTCTTGTCCAACATCTGCAGATTTTTCTCAAACTCACCGAGCAGGTGGCTGAGACCGTCGTACGACTCCTTGGTCAGCGGTTCCAGATCCAGAATGACATCGAGGTGGGCTTTCACGATCAGCTTCTTGTTTCCGTACTCCTCCTCCAGCGCGGACCACGCGACGGAGTAGTTTTCTTCCGACAGATCGATGCCACTAATCTCCAACAACGCAGGACCAGAAAGAGACGATTGAAGATAGGTGAACTTGTCCATCGATGTCAGCTTCGAGTTCCGGTGGATGAGACTTTTGAAGGTGTCACGGAAGGTCACCCACTCGCGCAGATTTCCGCTGAAGTTCGGCAGATGAATGTCAGGCAGCTTGACGCGCAACGGAAACGAGGTATCCGCATCACCAACACTTGGAACTGTCTGCGCGACGTCCTTGACCGGCCGCTTCGCAATCAGCATCGCCTTGATTTTGCAGAATTTGTTGTCGAACTCCTGCACCACCTGTAGATTGGCCTCTTCACGGTGTGACACGACCTCCTGCTTGACCTTCGGCTCCGCATTCGCGAACTTGGCCGCATCCTTTTCTTCCAGCAGCAACTCGAGCTTCGTTCGTAGATACGTGAACTCCTGATACACGTCGTTCAGCATTCCGAGTCGAACTTCCAGCTGGCACTCGTGTTCTTCCGCCTTGTAGTGCTCGACGAACTGATTCAGCACCTCCAGTTTGTTCAGCAGGATCTCCTGCTTCTTCCGCAAAGTCTGCAGATCGCCCATCGTGACCACTGATCGCCAACTGAATAACATCCACTTTCACTTTCAGATTCACCGGAAACAGACAGATCGACTCGACGTTCCACGACGCGATCGCGCAAGACAGATTGCGAACTGTACGACCCAGTATTGACAGCAGCGACAGGGGAATCGACCAGGGAATTCCAGAGGACCAGACAGAACAACACAACACTCATGCAACCTGACCAGACTAATAAAAACTCTCGTGCAATTTTATTTTCAAAAGCCACTTTATTTCGATCCGCAAAGAGCCAAATTAACCGAGCCACCGTACTACGTGCAAATACTCTCCTGAATCTGCTTCGAAATCCGCCAAATCCGTCCCGAAATCTCCAGGCGCCAATCAATCACCGACTCCAACGATGACGTCAGCCAACCGGTTGAGATGGTGACGTCGCGACGCTTGCCAAAGCGCGCGCACACCGTGAGTTCCGCGATGGCGAAATCTTCTTCACCGCACTGCACTGGTCGTCACTGCCTTTGTTCGGCTGCTTTTCAATGCACTATTGTGCCACTGTTCAGCTCCGAATTTTTGGAATTTTTTCCGCACTTTTTAGCACTTTTTCACGGATTTCCGTGCACTTTTTGTCCGTTGGTTCACGCGCACCAAAACTGTCCAGGCGCGCTTTTGCACCGTTCACTTCAGGCCGCTCTTCGCGAGCCGGCCTACACTTCGCACTGAACTGTCCGTTTCGCGAAGTGTCCCGAACCTGGCCATACCGGATCCTTCGGATCCGGTTCGAAGGACCAAATGTTCGCGCGTGTGGTCGGTTCGGGGATTTCGGACACTAATCATAAACCGTTTAGCACTGATTAAAACAATTTATTGCGCGAACAGAAACTACACAATTTATTTTTAAACGCGTAGCTGTCTGGCGTAGTCAACGGTTTATTTAAGACTATACTCTAAAAGGGACAGTACATGAGAAGCGAGCCGGGGAGAGATCTAAAAGAGCGAGGATCACCTCTGCTCACTCTGCTCACT
Organism: Culex quinquefasciatus; assembly: GCF_015732765.1. Classification (NCBI taxonomy): domain Eukaryota; kingdom Metazoa; phylum Arthropoda; class Insecta; order Diptera; family Culicidae; genus Culex; species Culex quinquefasciatus. The sequence goes on along the minus strand of NC_051862.1, from coordinate 107,253,143 downwards.
TCAGGGACAAACAGGGACGGAAAAACATTTATTTGTGGATCACATTTAGGCTGGTAGAATTTGGAATTTGATCTCTCGCGCGATCAGGAAGTTTCTTATATTTTCGGCAGATTAAAATATTTTGTATGGAAAGAAAAATCATCGTGATCATAGGGCTGCGAAAAACTTCCACTGTTTTCTTTTAAGCTTGTTTGATAGTATACAAAAGTGGAAAAAACAGTTCCCATAATCGATGAATTGTCTAAGTGTATTGTTCTTCCTGAAATCTATACTTGACTAAGTTAAAAAAAAGTCTTATATTTTTTCTAGAATAGTTAAAATCCCAGTCTTGAGTTTTGTATGATACCATTTAAAAAAAACTAGAAATAAATTTCAATTACAATATCCCTATTTAAAAAATTACTGAATAATAACAGATGACAATTCATGGAGGAACTAATTTATCGAAATTTGTATTCTCTCACACACACTATGATAATATGATATCTATTGTTAATCACATATTATTATTATTACACTCGTTATTACATTTAATTTTATATCTTTAAAAAATATCGAAATATATCTTGGAAATTATAATAAACATGCCAGGAACGCAGCGCAGCGGATAGCAAACGGAAACGACGACGACGACAAAAGTCCAAGCAGAGAAACAGCGCGCGCTTGTAGGTAAACAGGCAGGCAGGCAGACAGGCGAGCAAGCTTGTGAGAGAGTTTGTACCTGAGAGAGAGCACGTGCGTGTACGAATTGGAATTAAACATCGTTGTTAGGTAGCCCCTTACAGCTAGCCGCGCAAAAATGGTCAGTTTTGGGCGTTAATAACTTCGCGGGAAAAAATCCTAAAAATATGGTGTCTTCGGGAAAGTTGTTCTAAATTTAATGAAGGTTCTACATTTGAGAAATGGTAAGAATCGGATAATTATGGCGCCTTCCACAGGTAAAAAAGTAAAACAGTTGCTTTTCTCCATACATTTTGACGATTTTTCCCATACAAACTTTAAGCGATTGGAGGGAGGGGTTCCCGTGGTCAGAATGAGCTCAAATTTGGAATTTAGCCTAGTTATGGGTCAATCTTTGATTTCAGGGGGTAGCCCCAAAAAAGTCCGGATTTGGACCACCCTAATAAGTATTGTAATATGATGCCTAAAGTATATTGTAATGATTTTTAATAAAATGTGACAACTTTCAAAATTACCAAAAGATATCTGTGGTAGGTTTTGTAATTACCTTGACATTATTATTTTTGTAACTTCAAACTTTAAAATGCTCGAGATTGTTCATCTACACGTCCTTAAAGTGCCCCATACTTAAAATAAATGAAATTTTGTTTCATTTTCGAAAACTTACCCGAGAAATTGACAAATTGTCGAACAGTCAAAATGTCAAAATGTCAAATTGTCAAAATGGCAAAATGTCAAAATGTCAAAAGAAGTGGGAAATGCTTCCATGCACGGACAGGTGAGAAATCACGCGCAATCTACGAGAGGGAAACCCGCAAGAAATATTCGAGCGTTTTCAACCACTTTTACACCAACACATGTATACTTTGTTTTCTTGTATTAGTGAACTCATTCATCTTATAGTTTGTTGATGTATTAGTGCGAGTAGCTTGCTTTTGCGCCTGTATGAGTGAGATGTGCCCATGCCCAAAAATGGGTGTATCCCATTTGGCATAATGCCATTTGGCATAATGCCGTTTGGCATAACGCCGTTTGGCATAATGCCGTTTGGCATAATGGACGTTTGGCATAAGGGTCATTTGGCATAATGGCCATTTGGCATAATGGTCATTTGGCATAATGATGTTAAAATTTCAAAATAAAGTTAATATTGGAATTGCTTTAAGAAGACCATATTAGGTTGTGATAACTGCCGGCGAAAGCTGATTTTTTTCTTTCCTTAACGGTGCACATCAACCAGAGCTCTTGCACCCAGATTTTTGTTACAGACATTTTAGTATCTTCAAAACTACAGCTACTATCAAAATATTTTTTTATTCATCCCCTAAAGTACTGTCCACAAAGTAATTTACAACAAAGTTTGATTAATTTTACAATCCCGTTATTGCAGGATTGGGTCCGTAAGTTTGACAATTTTGGAATAAGAATACAACAACTTCCTTCGTTGCTGTGCACCCTTAAGATTTTTTTTATTTTAAAACTGCTGGCTATGGGTGCCCAGAACTTGAAACGTTTGTTCAAAACGTTGCTCCACATGCTGAATATTGTTCCCAGGGCTATTTTAAGCCATTGACCCCTAGATTGAGCCAAAAATGTTCGACATTTATGAAGGTTAATACTTCCTTTAAAGAAAGGGACACTTCTAAGCTTGCGACAACTGCACAGAATCAAAGTTGAATTTTGGAAAGTTGAAAATTTGGTTGGTTGAACATCACCTCTTTTTTGAGAAATATTACCTAATTTTTTTTTAAACATGTGAACCTGATGAATATTTATCAGAAACTGATGAATATTCACCAATTTCTGATGTAAAATTAATCTTTTTTTTTACTCAAAATCTGGCACCATTTCCTGATGAATATTACCATCATTTATTTTCTGTGTGCTAAAAAATGTTGAATTTTCTTCATTAAACAGGGGAAAATGCGCTTCAGTTGTGGTCACAACTCAAGCGAGTTTTCCCTTCTTTTCAAAAAATATTCACCCATATCAGCAGTCAAGAGAGTTTTCTCTTCTTTAAAGAAGGGAAAATTCAACTCATGTTAGTAGTTATCTCAAATCAAAGAAAGTTTTTACTTCTTTGAAGAAATGTAAATTCAACTTGTGTCAGCAGTTATCATAAGTCAAGAAAATTTTCCCTTTTTAATGGAGAGAAAATTCAAACATATAGGGATAATTCAACTCGTGTTGGTAGTTATCACAAGTAAAGAGAATTTTCCATTATTTAAAGAAGGGAAAAAAACTCACTGACTTGTGATGACTACTGACACAAGTGGAATTATTTCTTCTTTAAATTATGGAAAATTATCTTAACTTGTGATTACCACTAACACGAGTTGAATTATCCGATTCTATGACAATTTCCGGAATTCCATTTCCCGGAATGGACGTTTTCCGGAATGGACATTATCCGGAATGGATGTTTTCCGGAATGGACGTTATCCGGAATGGACATTATCCGGAATGGACGTTATCCGGAATGAAATTTCCCGGAATGGACGTTTCCCGGAATGGACATTTCCCGGAAAATTAGTTTTTTTGTATTACCTGATATGAGAATGAATAGAATCTTGCCTACTTGCTAACTTGTGGTTAAGAATTATTTAGTTTGTACCCCGTTGGTTTGACCTAGTCACATTGAAGGAACTCGATATTTTGACAACAATATGAATGATAAATACATGAATGATAAAAAGAAAGTGAAATGTTCGGACACTAACAATAGATGCTAGCGTTGACTATTGAAACAATACTTTATCAACCATCACGAGATGTAACAATGTAGATCGATAGATATTAGACAAACACTGGATGTTTTGAACATTCTTTCAATGTGTTGTTATTTAAGAATTTTCCCTTCTTTTGTCAATCATTTTACTTATGTGACTGAATTCTACCAAATTTTACTATAAAGCAGAATGATTATTTTCAAAGAAGGGAAACCCTCAAGAAAATAAAAAGCTTTTCAAAAAAACAATGTGTAATGTGGCCTGTCAAGAAAATAAATAGCTTGAGAAGAATGAAAATCCTCAAGGAAGACATTATTCATTGATTTTCTGAAAAGCTATTTATTTTCTAGAGGTTTTCCCTTCTTTGAAACTAATCATTCTGCTTTATAATAAAATTCGGTAGAATTTAGTCACAAAAGTCAACTGATTAACACAAGAAGGGAAATGTCTTAAACGAAATTCCATCACATCGATTAAAGATCGTGTATTTTTAAAGAAGGGAAAACCTCAAGAAAATACTAATTATACTTTGATCTTCTGATAGCTTTTTTTTCTTGAGATTTTCCCTTCTTTAAAAATACACGATCTTTCATCAAAGTAATGGGATTTAATGTAAGAATTTTCCCTTCTTTTGTTAATTCTACTAAATTTCAACTAGTTTTTTGATAAGGAACTCTGCACTATAAAGAAGAATGTTTTTTTTTAAGCAGGGAAATCCTCTAGAAAAAAAAGCTTTCAGAATATCAATGTATAATGTGTATTTTCTTGAAGGTTTCCCTTCTTTAAAAAATACACGATGTGATGGAATTTTGTGTAAGAGATTTTCCTTCTTGTGTTAATCAGTTGATTTTTGTGACTAAATTCTACCAAATTTTATTATAAAGCAGAATGTTTATTTTCAAAGAAGGGAAATCCCTCTAGAAAATAAACAGCTTTTCAGAAAATCAATTTATAATGTGTACTTCCTTGAGGTTTTTCATGCTTTAAAAATACACTCAAGCTATTTATTTTCTTGAGGTTTTCCCTTCTTTGAAAATAATCATCCTGTTTTATAGTAAAATTTGGTAGAACTTAGTCACAATAGTTAACTGATTAACACAAGAAGGGAAATCTCTTACGCGAAATCCCATCACATTGATAAAAGATCGTGTATTGTTAAAGAAGGGAAAACCTCAAGAAAATACACATTATATATTGATTTTCTGAAAAGCTTTTCATTTTCTAGAGGTTTTCCCTTTTTTTTAAATAAACATTTTGCTTTATAGTAAATAAAAATTAAATAAATTGTTCGCTCTACAGCATTGCCTTGGCGATCTCGATTGCGAGATTTCTACTCGAAACTAGGTGTCCGAAGGCTAGATTGTTGAGGCAATTGCAAACCTCGTTTTACACCTGAGCTTCCATCCACCCCGGGATTCAAACTGACGACTTTTGGATTGTGAGTTCAACTGCCTACCAGCGACTAAACCGAGACAGAACCCAGAGAGACGACTCTTACACATGGACTGAGCTATCGATCTAACCTCTAGGTTAGACCGGGGCCAACATTTACTTCCCCGTCCGACGGAAGGCATGATCAGACAAATCTCGTCTCGAAAAATGCCACCACCGGGACCGTCTAGAATCGAACCCAGGCCGACTGGGTGAAAAGCAACTTCGATTGCCCCTACACCACGGTTCCCGGACTCTGCTTTATAATGCAGAAGCCTTTAATGAAAAACTAGGTAAAATTTAGTTGAATTAACAAGAGAAGGGAAAACCTAAAAAAAAGTACACATTATACATTAAATTTCTGAAAAGCTTTTTATTTTCTTGAGGTTTGCCCTTCTTTGAATACCAATTAAAAATTAGTAGAATTTATTCACAAACGTCAACTGACTAACAAAAGAAGGGCAAATTCTTACATAGCAACACATTGAAAGAATGTTAAAAACATCTAGTCTAATATCTATCGATCTACATTGTTACATCTCGTGGTGGTTGATAAAGTATTGTTTCAATAGTCAACGCTTGCTTCTATTGTTAAAGTCCGAACATTTCACTTTCTTTTTATCATTCATGTATTTATCATTCATATTGTTGTCAAAATATCGAGTTCCTTCAATGTGACTAGGTCAAACCGACGGGGTACAAACTAAATAATTCTTAACCACAAGTAAGCGAGTAGGCATGATTCCATACATTCTCATATCAGGTAATACAAAAAAAACTCATTTTCCGGGAAATGTCCATTCCGGGAAACGTCCATTCCGGGAAATTTCATTCCGGATAACGTCCATTCCGGATAATGTCCATTCCGGATAACGTCCATTCCGGAAAACATCCATTCCGGATAATGTCCATTCCGGAAAACGTCCATTCCGGGAAATGGAATTCCGGAAATTGTCATAGAATCGAATTATCCCTATATGTTTGAATTTTCTCTCCATTAAAGAAGGGAAAATTTACTTGACTGCTGACACAAGTTGAATTTGACGGAATTTGCCGTCCAGAACGCACAGCGGATTACCGCGAATCGGACCGGAATCGAGGAAAGAAAAGAACACGCGATTTACTTTAGCGAACGAACTTTTATTTAGCGAGCAAAACACAACTTGCAACCGCACGCGTCAACTGGTTTGGCGGGAATGAGCTGTCACAACCACCAAGGCTCGGCTAGCAAGGTTAGCACAATAACGGCACACCAAGGTGGTGTAAAGAAGGTGAACACTGCACATTTCAACACTCCCCCTCAGGGTGAGCCTCCTCTCACAGCCACAGCCTTTGAATGCACCGCTTAAAGGTGCTCCACTTCCGTCCTTTCAGCTCCTCCATGCGGCCTGCAGTCTCCTCGACTGCGCTCACCGCGATCCCGACAGCGTGCTTCACCTCGTAGTCGTCCAGGTAGCGCGGTCTTGCTCCCAGATTCGACCTTCCCGAGCGTCGAAGGCTTAGTCTCGGTCCGCCTTCGTCTCCTTCTGCTTCGAAGAACTCTTCGTCGTCACTTTCGCTGGCATCTTTTTCATCTTCTTCGTCTCCAGCCACGTTGTCTCCGACTTCTTCTTCCTTGAACTCTTCCTTCACAACGATCGGCTTCAACTGGATCTCTTCCGCTGGTTCCGACGAAGGCCACTCCACCGTTGTTGTGCCGTCGCCGAGTTCCAAGAATCTGGCGTCACGGCTAACGGTGACCTTGTCCGTCTCCAGGTCGACAAACCGGTAGGCTTTTCGGTCCAAGGCGTACCCGACGAAGATCAGCTCCTTTTCCGGCACGTTGACATACGCTCTACTGCCGAACACTCGGAGGTGTTCCAGGTCTGGCTTCTGTCCCCACCAGAGCTCGTAGGGCGTGTTCTGATCCGGTACAATCGGCATACTGTTCTGGAGGTACGTGGCCGTGAGCATGGCCTCACCCCAGAATCGCATGTCCAGTTCCGCGTCTCTCAGCATGCAGGTAGCAATTTCAATCAGCGACTTGGTCTTCCATTCAGCGACGCCGTTCCACACTTTGGTGAACTGAGGCTGGATCGCTTCCACCTTGTAGAAGTTCCGGAGTTCTGTGTTGTTGAACACTCCCCCTCCATCCGACCTCACCACTCGCGGCTTGCGCCCAAACTGGCTTTCGACCCACCGGACGTACTCCTTGATCCCACTCGCCGCTTCAGCAGGTAGGTGACCGTAAACCTACTGAAGTCATCGACCATCTTCAAGACGAATCGATTTCCGCTCGGCGTGACGGTGCGCATCGGCCCACAAACGCTAGCGTGCACCACGTCTAGCAATTGTTTCGACTTCCGGCCGAGCACAGGAGGTAAATTGGTTGACTTACCCTCCTCGCAGCACTCACACACCAGCCGCTGTCCACAGTCCGTCACCTTCATCCCCGTGGCAAGCCCCTCCTTGTAGATCCGCGCTGCCACTGCCCAGTCGTGATGACCGAGCCGTCGGTGCCACTGGTGCTGGCAACCCTCGTTGTGTCGAGCCTCCGCAGCCACCATCGATTTGACCGTCGCTTTCGTCTGGCGCAGGTAGTAGAGTCCTCCGTGACGTCTACCCGTAGCGACCACTTCACCATCGGCACTCACAATCGAACAGCTTTTCTTCTCAAACACAACACTGTAGTTCTTTTCAGCCAACTTCCCGACCGAGAGCAAGTTCGTTGCTAGTCCTGGGACGAACTTCACTTCGCCGATGTCGATCTTCTTCGGCTTTTCCTCGCCGTCAATGCCGTGCACTACCCCGCTTCCTTCACCGCGAATCTCGGTCTGCTTTCCGTTGGCCACTGTAATATGACCACCAGCAAATTCCCGCAGCGACGAGAAAAAGTTCCTGTCGTTGCTCATGTGCGCGCTGGCACCACTGTCAATCACCCAACTCGCAGATCTTCTCACTCCGGTGGTGAGCGCGACGTCCTGTTCGTCGCTTTCAGCGGTCTCGATCTCCGTGCACCCGGCGATTTGAACTTTCAAGGTTCCGGCAGCTGCCGCCGCCGTGCCCTCAATGGACACTGTGGGAACTGAATACGGCCCTGACACACGCGGTAGGCAACGGGGAGAGAGGGGCGAAAGACGAACCGTCAGAGTGAGGGGGACAGTTGAGGCGGGAATACGATCGGAGAATAAAGATCAATAATTGGAGCTCTAATTGAATACGTGTTTTGTTGAACAACTAATCGCAGAGTAGCACAAATTGGCGACGAGGTAAAGTATGAGTTACTGATTCAAGGAAGGGGAATGGAAGAAACACGGATTTCTTTTGTTTTTCTGTGTTGTGGGAAGGTTAAACTAATCCCACTAAAAGTGAGGTTAAGACAATATATCAAGGCAAATCTTGGTCATTAGCCAAAGGTATATTTTTCATTACAGTGGAGGCCACCAGGGTGGACCGTGTCTGAGTTACAACTCATTCGGAAAGCAACCGCAAAGGTGGTTGACAGGACAAGTAGCTACCAGGGTAGCGGAGGATTGAATAGCCACCAAGTTAGGCAAGTCCAGGGACATAGTTCGCAAGGGCGATCGGATCGATAATCGGAACGGAGCACAACCCGCAAGACGGATCTGGAGACGTGGTAAACAAAGAAACGGCAATTTGATAAGTCAATCTAAATTCTAATTGGAGTTTTTTTTTCAATCGCTCTAGAGTATGGACAAGTGGGACATACCACCGTTCAAGTTTAGAACGCTACCAAGGAATGAGATCCGTTCCGAGTGGAACAAGTACAAGCGCCATTTCCAGTACGTAGTGGCGGCAACTGGTGAAAAAGACAAAACTAGAATCAAAAACATCTTCCTGGCGAAAGCCGGTCCGGACTTACAAGAGGTATTCAGTTCAATCCCAGGAGCGGATGTTGAGGGGTCACGGACGGTCGATCCATTTGAGGTCGCAATTCAGGGACTGGACAGCTACTTCGCGCCCAAACAGCACGAATCATTTGAGAGGAACCTCTTCTGGACACTCAGGCCGTCGACCGGAGAGTCGCTCGAAAAGTTCATGATACGTTGCACTGAGCAGGCCAGCAAGTGCAATTTCGGAAGAACGGCGGCTGAAAGCCGCGCGATCAGTGTCATAGACAAAATGATACTCTTTGCCCCCAGCGACCTGAAAGAGAAATTGCTACAAGTGGAGGACCTGAACATCGACGAAGCCGCGAAGATCATTAGCTCACATGAATCGATTAAACTACAAGCCCAAGTGATGGGCCAGGCTCAGCTAGAGGACATGGATGCGACCGCAGGTGTCAACAAGATCCATCACCGACCGCACCGTGGGCCACCACCGAAATGCACCCGCTGTGGTTACACAGATCATGCGAGAACGGATCGTAACTGTCCGGCTCGGAACAGACAGTGCTCAAAATGCGGAGCGAATGGACATTTCGCGGTCATGTGCCTCACGGGGCCGAAACGAAAGTTCAGAGATGAAGCCGGCCCGAGCAAGCGCTGGAAGACAGAGCGGATCCGAGAAGTTAGGACTGACGAGAGCAAACCACCTGAGAGCTTCATTTTCAACATCGGAGATCAAAATGAAATGATCTGGCTGAGAGTGGGTGGAGTTTTGCTTCATGTTTTGGTTGATTCAGGATGCAAGAAAAATATCGTCGACGAGAGCTCTTGGAAGTACCTCAAAGCGAACGGTGTCCAAGTCACCAACCAACAAGTGAACTGCGAAGAAATTTTCTTGCCGTACGGATCCCAAGCTAAACCGCTGACGACCCTGGGTAAATTTGATGCGATCGTTACGATTGATGACGGCGGGCGGAAGATCGAGGAAACGGCGACGTTTTACGTTATCAAAGAAGGTCAACAGTGCCTACTTGGCCGTGTCACAGCAACAAGTCTGGGAGTGCTACGAATCGGACTGCCGAGTACGCATGGCATCAACGCAATTGAACCGAAAGAAAAACACGCTTTTCCGAAGATCAGCGGGGTACAGGTGGAAATTCCGATCGACGACTCAGTGACACCCATCTGCCAACACCCACGTCGGCCGCCCATCGCCCTGCAATCTCGGATCGAGGACAAAATAAACGCACTACTGGCCAGCGACATCATCGAACCAGTCGAAGAGGGTTGTCAGTGGGTCTCGCCGCTGGTAACAGTCGTCAAGGACAACGGGGATCTTCGATTGTGTGTCGACATGCGCAGGGCGAATACGGCAATACTGCGGGAACGACACATCATGCCAACCATCGAAGATTTCCTCCCAAGATTCACGACCGCAAAGTACTTCAGTCGCCTCGATGTCAAAGAAGCGTTCCATCAGGTGGAGCTCAAAGAGGAGAGCAGGTACATAACCACGTTCATCACTCACGTGGGGCTTTTTCGGTACAAGCGGCTCATGTACGGAATCGTGATCGCATCTGAAGTATTCCAACGCATCATGGAGCAGATTCTGTGTCCCTACAGCAAAAACGTGGTCAACTATATCGACGACATTCTCATTTTTGGTTCGACCGAAAAGGAACACGACGACGTTCTGCGGGCAGTGTTGAACACACTGCACGATCGCGGAATCCTTCTGAACCAAGAAAAGTGCTTGTTCAAAGCTTGCAAGCTCCAGTTTCTTGGCCACGAGATTTCTTCGGAAGGCGTTGAACCGTGTGGAAGTAAAGTGGAAGCCCTGCAGAACTTCCGGGCACCGTCGACGCCAGAGGAAGTCCGGAGTTTTTTGGGATTGGTAACATACATTGGCCGCTTCCTCCCGGACCTCGCAACGGTTACCGCTCCACTTCGCCAGCTGACACATTCCGGGGTTAAATTCGTTTGGGGCAAGGAGCAACAGGAAGCCTTCCTGCGTCTGAAGGATATGATCTCGAACGTGAAATTGCTCTACTTTTTTGACAACTCGCTGCGGACAAGGGTAATCGCGGACGCGTCGCCGGTCGCTCTGGGCGCGGTTTTGATCCAGTTCGGCGACGAAACAGACGACTCCCCGCGACCAATTGCTTATGCAAGCAAGAGCCTGACCGAAACCGAGCGCAGATATTGTCAAACCGAAAAAGAAGCGCTCGCACTGGTCTGGAGTGTGGAGAGGTTCACCGTGTATCTGATCGGCCGAAGTTTTGAATTAGAAACCGATCACAAACCCCTGGAAGCGATTTTCCAACCTACCTCCAGACCATGTGCCAGAATCGAGCGTTGGCTGCTTCGACTCCAATCATTCAGGTTCCACGTCAAGTATCGGAAGGGCGCGGGAAATATTGCCGATCCGCTGTCGCGTCTAGTTCAGCACTCCTCATCCGAGAACTTCGACACTGACAATCAGTTCATGATACTTGCTGTATGCCAGTCAGTCGCAGTCGACATCCATGAACTCGATCAAGCTACCAAGTCGGACTCGGTACTAGAAGCAGTCAAACAGTGCATCCGCACCGGAAACTGGGACCCGCCGGAGGCCAAACCGTTCCATCCTTTCAGAAGCGAGATGTGCGTGTTGGACGATCTGCTTGTTCGACACGATAAGCTGGTTGTTCCTGATAAACTGAGGGCAAGGATGCTGGATTTGGCTCACGAAGGTCACCCGGGTGAGTCTGTTATGAAACGTCGGCTCAGAGACCGAGTATGGTGGCCGGGAATCGACCGAGACGTCACGCGTCGGGTTGTCTCGTGCGATGGTTGTCGATTGGTTGGACTGCCCAATAGACCGAAGCCCATGTGTCGTCGGCCTCTTCCGTGTAAGCCATGGGTTGACATAGCTATAGACTTTCTGGGACCGCTGCCATGTGGAGTGTACCTGCTGGTCGTCATCGATTATTACAGTCGATATAAGGAAGTAGAACTGATGACGAGGATAACTGCGAAGGAAACGGTGCAAAGACTCGACAAGATCTTTACACGACTGGGGTACCCACAAACGATAACGCTGGACAACGCCAAGCAGTTCGTCGGAATAGAAATCCAAGAGTACTGCAAAACGCACGGCATCTACCTGAATCATTCGGCTCCGTATTGGCCACAGGAGAACGGACTAGTGGAGAAGCAGAACCGATCGTTCCTGAAGAGGTTGAAGATCAGCCACGCTCTGAACAGAGACTGGAAGCAGGATCTACGGGAGTATCTGGTCATGTATTACACTACACCGCACTCGACCACCGGCAAGACACCAACCGAGATGCTGTATGGCCGGACCATCCGGTCGAAGATTCCGGCGCTCAGTGACATCGAGGAGCTCCGTCAAACACTGAAGAAGCCGATCGGGACCGCATTCTGAAACAAAAAGGGAAGGAGAATGAAGATGCCCGACGCAAAGCTCGGGAGTCATCCATCGGGACCGGAGACACTGTTCTTATGCAGAATCTTCTACCTGGTAACAAGCTATCTACAACGTTCAACCCGACGGAGTACGTAGTGCTGGCGCGCGACGGACCTCGTGCAACGATCCGCGACCCGAACAGCGGCAAATCTTTCGAGCGAAACGTTGCGCACCTTAAGAGGATAGAAAAACCAGCCGCTGATGAGGTGTCCACAAGCGAAGGCGCTGCCATGGAGGGTCCCGCGTGGTCTCAAGCTGAAAACAACGGCAACGCCAGCCGCAGCGACGAAACCCAAGGAATCGAGGATCACGAGGACGTTGAACCGGAGCAACCAAAGAAGCCAAGACGATCTTTGAAAAGGCCAGCCAGATTCGCCGATTACGTTTCTTCGTGAAAAAAGGGGAGATGTGGGAACTGAATACGTCCCTGACACACGCGGTAGGCAACGGGGAGAGAGGGGCGGAAGACGAACCGTCAGAGTGAGGGGGACAGTTGAGGCGGGAATACGATCGGAGAATAAAGATCAATAATTGGAGCTCTAATTGAATACGTGTTTTATTGAACAACTAATCGCAGAGTAGCACAGACACCGTCGCCGTCTTCCCAGCGATCTTCTTCTCCGTGTTCCTGGCAGCATCCTTCTCACCATCGCTCTCGCTTTTCCGCCGCAATCCGCCACGAACCGGGCAACTCCGTTTGAAATGCCCCGGCTGGCCACAACGGAAGCACTTCCGTGCTTTCCCCCGCTGTGTGTGTTCCGCAGATCGGCTCACCTGCTGATGATGTTCCTTGAGAGCTTTGAAAACTTCCCGCGCGTGGGCTTCTCCCTCCACGAGCGACCGCTGGCTGTCCACCAGCAGCGACACGATGTATTCCTTCGCCTTCCGGTCGCAGCTCCTCCAAGCCGCGTCCTGCTTCTCTGCCGCCGGCACATCTTCCATCACAACCTCCCAGAGGTCTTCGACGGCCAAGAGTGCCTCCACACGCATCTCCCACACTGGCCAGTTCGTGCCATCGAGTTTGGCAATCCCGAACTTACCGGCCATTTTTCACGCGCACTTCAAAGTTCTTTCACACGCGAAAACACAAACTCACTTTTCCGTTGGTGCTCCGCCACCAAACGGTAAACAAAAGCAAGCACACTTTTCGTCCACCACGCGAAAACTTAACTTTTCCTCCACGCGGAACCGTCCTTTTTCACTTTCCCGAAACCGTCCTAACTGGGCCCATAACCTGACGGAATTTGCCGTCCAGAACGCACAGCGGATTACCGCGAATCGGACCGGAATCGAGGAAAGAAAAGAACACGCGATTTACTTTAGCGAACGAACTTTTATTTAGCGAGCAAAACACAACTTGCAACCGCACGCGTCAACTGGTTTGGCGGGAATGAGCTGTCACAACCACCAAGGCTCGGCTAGCAAGGTTAGCACAATAACGGAACACCAAGGTGGTGTAAAGAAGGTGAACACTGCACATTTCAACAGAATTTATCGGAATCATTCGGAAGGGAAAACTCCTTGACTGCTGATATAGGTGAATATTTTTAAAGGAAGGGACAACTCGCTTGAGTTGTGACCACCGCTGAAGCGCATTATTCCCTTTTTAATGAAGAAAATTCAACTTTAGAAGGAAAATTCAACTTTTATCAGCAGTTGTCACAAGTCTACAAAGTGTCCCCTTCTTTAAAAGAAATATAAACCTTGAGTCAGCAGTTGAGAGTTCAGAAAAAATGACCCGCAGCATTTTTGGGTTAGATCCAAAGCTGAAGACGGTGAATATGTTTCTACGTATATGACAAAGTAGAATGCTTTACATTCGTGTTTACATCTCAAATAAAAATCTCAGTTTTGTGTATATTTGAATGGAAGTAGCGCCACTTGCTGATAAAATGTTCAATTAATATTTACCCTGTAATATGAATGAGTATATATTGATAGGATGTAACAAAATGAGCGAATTTGAGCGTTCATTTCAGGTCATGATTCCCTGGATGCAAAAACGAAACTATTGGCACTACGCCCCCCGGGGCATGGCCTTCCTCTAACGTGGGATTTCTGCTCCAGCGCCTCTGACGAGACAGGAGAAACCGGGACCGACGTTTTACTTCACCATCCGATAGAAGCTCAGTGGATAAGGCGGGAATCGAACCCGCGTCTCATAGCATCATCGGGATCGGCAGCCGAAGCCGCTACCCCTGCGCCACGAGACCCACCCCCTTCCCTGGATGCACTAAGCCCGAATCCCAAATATGAGCTTGATTGATTGTGACAGGACCTGGCGCTTTGACTTTGAAATTTAAATGGGATTTAAACCCGTATAATCGGTGCGTTTTGGTTTTGAGATTTTAGTCCCTTAATCTCGCCCTTAATGATTATTGAATTTTTCATCAACCTCATGACCTCATAGTTCGTGTTCCAGGGAGCAACCCAGGAACAACCAGGGAACCGAAGAGTGCGAAAAGATCCGTCAAATATTAAGAATGTTACAGATTTCATAACACCACCGCTGAAAACTTCAACTTTTTCTTTAAGATCTTCGGCCAGCACTTGCTGCTACTGCAGAAAATATTGAGGCAGGCTACTCTCATGTAACCACCCAATAAGAATTTTGCTTGAGCCTCGACTCGATTCGGGCTCGATCTCGAACCAGATCGACTCATGGCTCGAGCCAAAATTCTCAGTGGGCAAGTAAGCTACCTGAAGAACTGAAGAAGTGTTATAAATTCTGTAACATTCAAAAAAGTGCATCGTTTTCTAAATGTCAAGCTTTAAAATGTACTAAAAACTGCTGTCCTCATTCAAACTGTAGTGCTGATTGATCCCAGTCTATGGAATTGAAATAATTTTGAAAATTTAATATCATTATGCCAAATGACCATTATGCCAAATGGCCATTAAGCCAAATGACCGTTATGCCAAACTCCATTATGCCAAACGGCATTATGCCAAATGGCGTTATGCCAAACGGCATTATGCCAAATGGCATTATGCCAAATGGGATACACCCCCCAAAAATGATTCCCTTCGAGAAATAATAAGAACAAGACGCGTTTCCACACAGCATTATTTATTTCCAAATTATTTTCTTTTCCTGTGTTGGGCATCCTTCAAGGCGGAACATTCAAGAATTTAGAACTTTCGCGGCGCTATCCATGGCTCGGCAACGAGGCTCGAGCTCTCGCACTCCCGAGTTTGTTGATGAACCTGAAAAAAACAGAAACAAATTTGTTTAAAAATTTGTTACTCAACACTTTTGTAGCAACCAGCAGCAACTATTCGTACCTGTTTCGAAGAAACAAAATGATTTAACGGTGGAGAACATTGAGGGCCGGTTCCAGTTGATTCAGTCCACTAGGAGATGGCTAACTTGTAAAATCGGGATCGGGAAGAGCAGCAAGCTTTTTTTCACATTTTCACCAAATTTTCTGCGTTTACTTGCAAATTAACTGATTATAAATGAAAAAAGTGCACGGTTACAAAAAATCCCACTTTTTGGAGTTCAGAAATCGCACTTTTGGCAGTTCGCTTAAGCGAACTCGAAAAAGTGTGATTTCGCGAACTCGCAAAATGGTGAAAATCACCAAAAAATGAGATCGAGTTGCCGAACTGCCAAAAGTGGGATTTTGGACTTAGCGAAATTTTTGCAAACTTTTTGAAACCTTTCATTTTGTCATTTCTTTCAAGTTTTCTGATACAGGTAGTTCGCGGATTGGATCAGGTAAGCGAATTCCGTCGAAAGTGGCAGAGGTGGCCAAGAGCAGTCGGTTCCCCGGAGGACTGGCTTTGCAACGGATTTATTGGAGTTGGAAACCAATCACTGGAAGATGGATTTTTTGGCAGTGATTGCATGAGGAATCCGTCACACCGGTGGACCAGTTCCTCTTGCCAAATAGGGCAGGCCTGCTTAATTTGGCAAGAGGAATTGGTCCACCGGTGGACGGATTCGTGGGCAATCTTTTGCAGGAGGAACTGGTCCACCGGTGGACGGATTGCCTGCTTAATTTGGCAAGAGGAACTGGTCCACCGGTGGACGGATTTGTGGGCAATCTTTTGCAGGAGGAACTGGTCCACCGGTGGACAGATTGCCTGCCCAATTTGGCAACAGAAACTGGTCCACCGGTGGACGGATTTGTGGGCAATTTTTGCAGGAGGAATCCGTCCACCGGTGGACGGATTGCCTGCTTAATTTGGCAAGAGGAATTGGTCCACCGGTGGACGGATTCGTGGGCAATCTTGTGCAAGAGGAATCCGTCCACCGGTGGACAGATTGCCTGCCCAATTTGGCAAGAGGAACTGGTCCACCGATGGACGGATTCGTGGGTAATCTTGTGCAGGAGGAACTGGTCCACCGGTGGACGGATTGCCTGCTTAATTTGGCAAGAGGAACTGGTCCACCGGTGGACGGATTTGTGGGCAATCTTTTGCAGGAGGAACTGGTCCACCGGTGGACAGATTGCCTGCCCAATTTGGCAACAGAAACTGGTCCACCGGTGGACGGATTTGTGGGCAATTTTTGCAGGAGGAATCCGTCCACCGGTGGACGGATTGCCTGCTTAATTTGGCAAGAGGAATTGGTCCACCGGTGGACGGATTCGTGGGCAATCTTGTGCAAGAGGAATCCGTCCACCGGTGGACAGATTGCCTGCCCAATTTGGCAAGAGGAACTGGTCCACCGGTGGACGGATTCGTGGGTAATCTTGTGCAGGAAGAATCCGTCCACCGGTGGACTGTAAAAGTTTGCACCGTTATCTGGGCATTTTGCAGGAGAAATCCGTCCACCGGTGGACGGATTGACTCAGTTGGCAAGAGGAACTGGTTCACTTATGGACGGATTCCTCCTACAAAACATTGCCCAAACCAAACCCAGAAAAATGATCGTAAGTCTTTTGGGCACGGGTTGGCCTACCTCGAACCGGAATTCCGCGCCCAGGAAGTGCGACAAAATTCTACGAAGCATTCCATTTTTTTTCGTACCGTATGGTGATAAATCTGCAACGGATATCACCGAAAACAAGATTCGCAGTTGGTCCACTTCGGACGCGGAGTTGACCACGTATCTGACATAAATTTTCTTCTATTTTTACATCATCTCGGGAGATCTGCCGCTGCTGCTGGCGGACGAAGTCAACCGGATATTGCTGGATCTGCAGATGCTAGGCGAAGAAGAACTTCCGGAACATGTGTTTACCCGGTCGACGAAGTGCTCTCCAAGGTCAACAAGCTGTGCTTTTGCACGAAATTCGTCGGCAACGACTGCTCAGCGCCTGAACAAGACAAAAACAAACACCGGTTGATAATCCAACGGCGCAACATCTATTTCTGCAACAGTTGCTTAATCGCAAGGAGCTCTCCGACTCGGCGTCCGCCCCGACTCGGCGTCTTCGACGGCACCCCTGCTTCTTACAAACCAGACAACCGGAGCAGAACTCCAGGATCAAGTGGATCGATTATGAATTGCTGGTATGATCCGTGACGTGGCGGAAGCATACGAGCCAACGTGAGCCGCAACTCGGACTTTTCAGACATTAGTTCAATGATTCGGTACTCGACGAACTCGTTGGCCTCGCTGGTAAACGCGACCCGTAACAGGAGTACTACCGACTCGCACGGACATCTGTGGGCTAGTGCGCTGGGACCGGCGCTTGGAGTTTATGTTGCCATGCCTTCTTGCCGGGTCTACCCGCACATCAACCGCCTACAGCCAGCATGTTCTCTTAGCACCATCCGGAACATTTTTGACCAAGTAGCAGGTAAGAAGCGTCTTCAGTGTAACTCCCGATCAGCACTAACGTTAAACTTCCTATTTCCAGCAAATCATCGATATCTCTAGCGAGAAGTAGGAACAGCCAACCTCCTCGTCCAACCAGTGACACAAGAAGCGGACAGCGCAAGCAATGCTCAGCAAACAAGTCCTGCGATCGCTACCTTCGAAAAGCCGTACACCGCGTCCGACCGGCCAAAACACCAGACCCGCACCTACAGCAATGAGGTAAGACTTGTTTCAACTAGCCGTGCCTATGCTGTGGCCTCACCGAACAGACGCTAACCGTTGCATTACTTTCAGAAGCACTACCAAGCGCTACACCGATCCGAGTTCGCTGGGCAAGCACCGATCGCCGATCTGCCACACGTCCTGCGGAATATGGTTGACCTCGGCGGTCCGGCCGCAGGAGGTTCTCGGAATCCTAGGGGGGTGCCACTTAAGGTTTTCGGAGCGGATTTGGATCGGCTCCAGAATTTTCAGACCCGATCCAACTTTTAAAGAAGATATGGTTAACTTTTTTGAGAGTGCAGATTTTGACGTTTTGAAACTTCAAGCTGTTTGTTTATGTTTTGTTTATATTTATCAAACGTGGTCGCGGAAAAAAGGATGGTTTTCGTGGCCGATTCCGAACGTTATTAGGTTCGCGGAAGGAACTAGAACGGCCCGGTCTACGAAGAGTTGCTGGCGATAATCGCGGATAAGCCAGTGTTTATTGTCATGTCATGTTCCCGAGGAGGAATTTCTATGGCAGCTGCTTCAGGGAATGATTCCCACTTTGGTTTGATCTTGGTAGCGGTGTCCCCTACAGGGCATTTCCGGAATCTATCGTGAGCAAGTACCGCAGGAAGCGGGAGCACCAAGTGGAAAGTTTGAAAGAGAGGCAGGTCTCGGCGAAGCAAAGGCGAGTCGGATCGCATCCTGTAGGAAGGAATGTCCGCAGAGGATCCATCCCGTTTCCCTATGCCTGAATGATGAATGATTCATTTAAAATGTTGGCTATTGAAAAGGAGCTGATGGACCTTTTGCCACGGGCCGAGGAATACTTTGGCTGTATCCGGTTGAAAGCTGGCCTCCCGAAAGCGATCAACAAATAATTAAACCTTACCTTTCATGATGAATTCTTTCCCTTTCCAGAGCTGTCATCCATAAGCAACGCTTACTCCAACGTAATTTATTCCCAACGAGCAAGGCCAGGCGCGAACTTCAGCAAGAATTTGTGTTGATCACATGGCTTTCTACCTCTTCGCGGCGACCGCTACCGAGGACCTGAAGGAGCGGCGGCGAACTCTAGCCACAGCAACCTAAACCGGCCCATCAAGGATTCCAGTCGTACTCGGGCATGAAGTCGAGCCAACCGCCAAGTTCTTCTAGCAACTAACAGTCCGGCCAGTAATCATCGTCGGCGAACGCTGGCTCTGGTAACGCCAATGCCATGGGCCATTTCGCTGAAAAAGGCGAACGTGCTCGGTCCAGCCGGACTCGGTCTTCCGACGAGTATATACGGCAAAAATCCCACAAACGCTTGCCCTTACCTGCCATCTAGTCACCGAGGGCTAGCCGCAGACTGGTCGGACAAATCCATCAACCCGGTAGCTGCGTCGACCTCGCCTGCTGCCGTCCCAGTTGCACCTTCACCCTACCCCTAGATGCTGTCCTATCCATAGTCGGCCGTCCCCGTACCAGTTATGAAACAGCTCGATCCACTGCACCAACGGTACATGATGCTGAACCAGAAACTCGGCCAGGACACTCGGAATACACAAGACCCCATACGGTAAAGGCGGTGGTGACAGCATGGCCTTGGCGAGGACAACGACCACAGCTGACAGAACAGAACCCAGCAGTGAGCAACTACCACCTCCGACGAGGGAGTCCACTGGTGGTGGTGGCGGCATGGGCGTAGATGTCGTGATTCGTGAAGCGGAACGGACCCGTAGTTTGGGGCACATCATGGGAGCTACCAATCGGGGAGGCGGGCAACGGTGATTTTAATTTTAAAGTGTCTTTTTTTCGCGCGTTTATTTAGTGAAAGTGGGTGTTTAGAGGCAGGGAATAATGGTGTTTTGAAATTACCTAGAAAATCTTGAATATTGAGAAGATTCTGGCTCATTGAGAGCAAATCGATCAGGCCAATTGTAAAAGTATGTACAATTTTGGTGTAAAATTTGTAATGCTAGGTAACACATTATATTTGTAATCTTACTGAAAAATAACTGTATTTAACTAGAATTGCTCTCAATAAAATGAAATCTTCTCGTCCTCGAGCGGGACCTTGTAGTCGTACGTGATCTCCTTGTTGACGCCGATCGGCTGCTACGAGTAGATCACAATCTTCTTCTCCAACTCGATCGTGATGACCTTGGTGTAGCAGTTGGGCTGTGGAAGAGAAGAGAATTGAAAAGGATTAGAAATGGAATCAGAACTCAACTATGCAGAATCTTCTCACATTGCAACTGTGGTTGATGAACCGGGCCAGGTTGCCATAGTTGGACGCGTCGATGATGGTCTCCATGTCGATCCGGAACAGGTACGTGCTGCTGATGCCGATCGCTTCGTACTTGATCTCGCGCAGATCCGTCACCGACGGGCGCACCACCTGGCTCACCTACTCGATGACCATCTCGTCGGCAGCGATCGATTCCATCGTAAATAGTCGTGGATTGCCGATTTGGCAAACTTGAGCTGGTTTTTGCGGAACTTGAGCAGATCGGACTCGGTGCTGGCGCTAGTTCGATTGGGCTTCTCGCGGAAGACCCTGCATCTTGGTGACGGCCTTGGCCGTTTCGATGTTCTTCAGGTGGTTTTCGGCTGCCGTACCGCACAGATGGAGGTATGTGGCCTTTTCCCGCGGGTATATCTTGCAGAAGCTTTGCGTTCGCACTGACCAGGTCGAGTGCTGTTTGATGTTCATAGCTTTGGCGGATGTACTGACCGTCCTCGGCGTCGAACCCGCGAGATAGGAAATTGTACAGCATGGACATCTGTGTCCGGATATCCCGCTCGTGGTACTTGGGCCGGGCATGAACGTGAACTGCTGCTGACCTGCGGCAAACGTAAGCAGGGCCTGCTGCTACGAAAAAGTGGCTGCCGCGGCGGCAAAGGTTTGTAGTGTAGCTACTGCCACCGCAGCTGCTTTGTCCTTCTTGTACTTGGCCTTGGGGGCGTTCGGGTCTTCCTTTGGTCGACCTGCAGATCGCTGGGTGGGGACGACTGGCGCGACCTCAGTCGCAGTCGGCTGCTGCTGCTGCTGAACCTCCATGGGCAGAAACTGGTGGGTTGCCGTTTCGGACAGATCGAACGCTACCTGGTACACACCACCCTTGACTGTCGAGTAGTTCGGCGACGGCCAGCGGGTCTTCTAGGAAGATAAGACGCGATCAGACACCGCGATCAGGAACGCCCAGACTGCTGTACAGGCAAACCAAGCAGCACAGCACCGTGTTGTGGATGAAACTGTTCTGGATGAGGCTCAAGATGACCTGCGGGAAGGAATATAATTATGTTGAGGTTTAGATCATCACATTAGGAATCTTTAACTGAAAAATATACGCCAACATCCGGGTAATTACGTACTCCTTCATAAGCGAAGACTCCACCACGTCCATCCGGTGCGTCTGCAGTGTGATCCCCAGCGCCTGCCAAAACTGGCCGGATTTTCATCCAGTTTGATCCCCAACTACCTGTAATCGATGCACTTGACGATTATTGTGTCCAAACAATTTGAAATGACGAGAACATCGCTGCCAAATCTAATCCCAACTTATTCAGCAAACCTTCTCACAATCTACCGGAACCGATTCCAACATCAATTCCTTCACGGACACGCGCAGAAATAATCCGATTTAGAGATTTTTTGCAACGGAAACAAAAACACGACGTTTGTTTTGTTTTGCAAATTAAAGTTTGACAGCTTGTACACGGTAGAGTGAACTTCACGATTTTTAGCTCAAAACGTTCATAGTTTCAGATCGGATTCGGAGCGAGTTTCGAAGCGTTTGGAGGGTTTGGAGCCGATCAAGCGGTTTCAAACCCGAGAAACCTGCCGGAACCTAAGTGGCACCCCCCTAGTCGGAATCGCTTCAAGAATCGCATCAACAATAATGGTTCTCTGATGAGTCCAACATCCCGGAGATCAACAGCCAACGCCACTTTGAGCTCGTCGGGTTTGACCGGCAAATAACCGATCTCAAAATGGAACCGGGCACGACTCCGCCTTTGCCCATCGCCAAGAACAACTGTCAGACGACAGATTTGATAGGTTTGCGAACTCCGCCGCCGACGTGTGTACGATCTCGACTATGCGCCCGCAGCAACTACAATTCGTCGTCCTACGATTCGATGTCACCAAGAAGCTCACGGCGGTCCAGTGTACGGAAATGAATGGAGGCCAGAGTTTGCTGCTGCCAATCCTCGCATCTGATCTCAACGAATTTGCAGCGTTTTAACCAGAGCAACAGCAGCAGATGCATGGTCAGGTAGACTGAAGGTTTTCGGAGCCGGTCAGACAGGAATCTCAAGACCAGTACCGCCAGCAAGTTACACCCCAACCAGGAAGTCGTGTTGGACGAGGTCGAAGAGGGTGAAATGACCGAGAACAAAAAAGGCCACGTGACAAAACTGCTTCCTCGCCCCAGTCCTCGAAGGACGCAATCGGCACGTAGGTGAACATTACCTCGGCGGCTAGAACAACTTCCAGCAGCACCGCTAAGTCCTCCTCCTGCTCCTTCAGATCACGGTAACAGAACAGGCCGGATCTGCAGATGAAATATGTATAAATATATTGTATTTTCTAAAACATACTTTTATAAATAAAGACTTCGTTGTTGATTTATTTTCACTTAAATTTAATTCAAATCGGATTCCAAAAGAAAAACCAAGAGCGCCTGAGAATAGGCAACCTCCACAGCACCTGAAACCAGTGAAATATTTCGTCATGCTCGAACTCAAAACTTCATGAAAATCATGATATTCACGGAAAACCGGCATTAGTCTTTAAAGACTTATTTTTAGCCTTTTTTGAAGTTCGGTCAGTATTGTCAGAAAAAGGCCTAAAAATTAGTCTTTTTTCGGGCCTAAATTTTAGGCTTTTTTTAGAACTTAGTGCAAAACTTAGAAAAAGACTAAATTTAAGGCTGTACTATAAACTTTGGTTCACGATTTGACATGTCAAATCAGAATAAGTTGAAAGTTGCCGGTGGTGGTTGCTGTTCGTCGGACGGGGAAGGATTTTGGCCAGTTTGCAGGTAAGTTTTTGTGTTTCTACTGCCGGAAGGTTCGGCAGGAGTGAGTAAGCGGCCGAACGATAATGTCTGCTGTTTACCGGGTTCCCAAATTCCGGTCCTCGGTACGGTGGAGGAGGACGGGAAGGCGCGAATTGAGCCGTGTTATTTGCGGATGGAGGAGGGAAGGAACTTTTTTTGTGGACGGCGTTGTGTTTCGGAGTGCTAGAGGAAGTTTTGAGTGCGACAACAGAGGACAGAAAATCTCGGAATCAATCCGCCGGGGATTGAATTCCAAAGTGGAAGCGAAAAAGAACAACGAGGCGGGAGTGGACAACCGATGGTGGCGGTGAAAATGACGGTGGTGGTGGTTGTGTTTGTGAATGAGTGTGTATGAGTGGTGTGTGTGTGTGTGTGTGTGTGTGTGTGTGTGTGTGTGTGTGTGTGTGTGTCAAAATGTAATAATTTAAAAATTCAATCAAAAATTCAGAAATTCAACAATTTAAAGATCAAAAAATTTAAGATTCAAAAATTCAAAAATTTAGATTTCAGAAATTGAATAATTCAAAAATTCAAAAATTCAATAATTAAAAAAATCAAAAATTCAAAAATTCAAAAATTTAAAAATACAAAAATATAAAAACACAAACATACAAAAATACAAAAATTCAAAAATACAAAAATACAAAAATACAAAAATACAAAAATACAAAAATACAAAAATACAAAAAAACAAAAATTTAAAAATAAAAATCGAAAATTTCAAAATAAAAAGCTAAAAAATTCTTCAATTCTTAAATTCCTAAATTCTTAAATTCTTAAATTCTTAAATTCTTAAATTCTTAAATTCTTAAATTCTTAAATTCTTAAATTCTTAAATTCTTAAATTCTTAAATTCTTAAATTCTTAAATTCTTAAATTCTTAAATTCTTAAATTCTTAAATTCTTAAATTCTTAAATTCTTAAATTCTTAAATTCTTAAATTCTTAAATTCTTAAATTCTTAAATTCTTAAATTCTTAAATTCTTATATTCTTATATTCTTATATTCTTATATTCTTATATTCTTAAATTCTTAAGTTCTTAAATTCTTAAATTCTTAAATTCTTAAATTCTTAAATTCTTAAATTCTTAAATTCTTAAATTCTTAAATTCTTAAATTCTTAAATTCTTAAATTCTTATATTCTTATATTCTTATATTCTTATATTCTTATATTCTTATATTCTTAAATTCTTAAGTTCTTAAATTCTTAAATTCTTAAATTCTTTTATTCTTTAATTCTTAAATTCTTAAATTCTTTAAGTCAGATCTTCGAAAAATTGAACTTGTCAAACTACGCCAATCTAGTTCTGAGCTAAACTGTTAAATGAACACAATTTAAAAAAAACTATCAAACTCTCACAACTCATCTTCAAAATATTGATTTTTTTATTTTCAGGTTAAAGCTGTACTCATCCGTGAATCTGTCGTATTCCGAAATTACCGAATCTCCGAATAAAAACATTTTTTTATAAAAATTTAGATAATATGCAACAATATTTTACTTTCTACCGTTTATTCCTGCCATTTTGTCTTTTTAGGCCTAAAAATAGGTCTTAATCAAGTTCCGCCATCTTGGATTATGTCCACTTTGACCCCTCGCATTCCATGCAAAAGCCTAAAAGTTAGTCTTTTAAACCTATGAATAAGTCTTTTTAGGCCTAAAAATAATTCTTAATCAAGTTCCGCCATCTTGGATTATGTCAGCTTTGACCCCTCCCATTTCCTGCAAAAGCCTAGAAATTAGTCTTTTAAACCTTTAAATAAGTCTTTTTAGGCCTAAAAATAAGTCTTAATCAAGTTCCGACATCTTGGATTATGTCCGCTTTGATCCCCTCCCGATTCCAACAAAAGCCTAAAAATTAGTCTTTTAAACCTATAAATAAGTCTTTTTAGGCCTAAAAATAAGTCTTAATCAAGTTCCGCCATCTTGGATTATGTCCGCTTTGATCCCCTCCCGATTCCAGCAAAAGCCTAAAAAATAGTCTTTTAAACCCATAAATAAGTCTTTTTAGACCTAAAAATAATTCTTAATCAAGTTCCGCCATCTTGGATTATGTCCGCTTTGACCCCTCCCATTTCCTGCAAAAGCCTAGAAATTAGTCTTTTAAACCTTTAAATAAGTCTTTTTAGGCCTAAAAATAAGTCTTAATCAAGTTCCGCCATCTTGGATTATGTCCGCTTTGATCCCTTCCCGATTCCAACAAAAGCCTAAAAATTAGTCTTTTAAACCTATAAATAAGTCTTTTTAGACCTAAAAATAAGTCTTAATCAAGTTCCGCCATCTTGGATTATGTCCGCTTTGATCCCCTCCCGATTCCAGCAAAAGCCTAAAAAATAGTCTTTTAAACCTATAAATAAGTATTTTTAGGCCTAAAAATAAGTCTTAATCAAGTTCCGCCATCTTGGATTATGTCCGCTCTGATCCCCTCGCATTCTCGAAAAAGACTAAAATTTAGGCTTTTTGACGATAACATAAAGCCTAAAATTTAGCCTTTTTCGTACTAAAACGAAACTAGTCTTTTTAAGACTAACCCATCATTAGGCTTAAAATGACTTAACACGGTTAGGATCGATAAAGCCTAATTTTAAGTCTTAAAAGACTAATGTCGGCTTTGCGTGTTCATGAAGATCGACCCACTAAACCATAAAAATGGTTATATGGGTTGAACTCGAATTTTCATGATAATAACCATAAATATGGTTTTATTTGGTGAGCGTGTAGCAGCAGAAACAGAGCGACTTGTTTGAAGCGTGAAAATTTCAAACACAATGAAACGTCAGTTCAAGCTGTCAACCGTCCAGCAAGACGAGCACCAAAGTTCTTCGAATATATAAGGTGTGTCTGATTTGTCACAATAAATGGATAGTAAAGTTACCTAATATCGAAACAATTTGGCAATGCAGAAATGTAATTACATTTGAAAAATGCTGAAATAATTACGCAAATTTTTAACTAATCAAGAACACGAAAACAAAATACGATTTCTGTAATAACGTTTTCAAGTCAAACAGAAATTCGTCATACCTTTTGATTCCTAAATTTTTGGTCGAGTATTACTGTTCTTTCAGCATTGTATTATAGATGGATAAGTATTGTAATATGATGCCTAAAGTATATTGTAATGATTTTTAATAAAATGTGACAACTTTCAAAATTACCAAAAGATATCTGTGGTAGGTTTAGTAATTATCTTGACATTATTATTTTTGTAACTTCAAACTTTAAAATGCTCGAGATTGTTCATCTACACGTCCTTAAAGTGTCCCATACTTAAAATAAATGAAATTTTGATTCATTTTCGAGAAAAACGAAAATTAGTGTAAGACGGCTCTTACGGCTTTTTGAAAACTTACCCGAGAAATTGACAAATTGTCGAACAGTCAAAATGTCAAAATGTCGAAATGTCAAAATGTCAAAATGTCAAAATGTCAAATTGTCAAAATGGCAAAATGTCAAAATGCACGGACAGGTGAGAAATCACGCACAATCTACGAGAGGGAAACCCGCAAGAAATATTCGAGCTTTTTCAACCACTTTTACACCAACACATGTATACTTTGTTTTCTTGTATTAGTGAACTCATTCATCTTATAGTTTGTTGATGTATTAATGCGAGTAGCTTGCTTTTGCGCCTGTATGAGTGAGATGTGCCCATGCCCAAAAATGGTTCCCTTCGAGAAATAATAAGAATAAGACGCGTTTCCACACAGCATTATTTATTTCCAAATTATTTTCTTTTCCTGTGTTGGGCATCCTTCAGGGCGGAACATTCAAGAATTTAGAACTTTCGCTGCGCCATCCATGGCTCGGCAACGAGGCTCGAGCTCTCGCACTCCCGAGTTGATTGATGAACCTGAAAAAAACAGAAACAAATTTGTTTAAAAATTTGTTACTCAACACTTTTGTAGCAACCAGCAGCAACTATTCGTACCTGTTTCGAAGAAACAAAATGATTTCACGGCGGAGAACATTGAGGGCCGGTTCCAGTTGATTCAGTCCACTAGGAGATGGCTAACTTGTAAAATCTCAGCCAAATTAGCCTTCCGCAGGGCCAGCGGGAAGAGCAGCAAGCTTTTTTTCACATTTTCACCAAATTTTCTGCGTTTATTGGCAAATTAACTGATTATAAATGAAAAAGTAGCAGCAGAAACAGAGCGACTTGTTTGAAGCGTGAAAATTTCAAACACAATGAAACGTCAGTTCAAGCTGTCAACCGTCCAGCAAGACGAGCACCAAAGTTCTTCGAATATATAAGGTGTGTCTGATTTGTCACAATAAATGGGTAGTAAAGTTACCTAATATCGAAACAATTTGGCAATGCAGAAATGTAATTACATTTGAAAAATGCTGAAATAATTACGCAATTTTTTTACTACTCAGGAACACGAAAACAAATTACGATTTCTGTAATAACGTTTTCAAGTCAAACAGAAATTCGTCATACCTTTTGATTCCTAAATTTTTGGTCGAGTATTACTGTTCTTTCAGCATTGTATTAGATGGATAAGTATTGTAATATGATGCCTAAAGTATATTGTAATGATTTTTTAATAAAATGTGACAACTTTCAAAATTACCAAAAGATCTGTGGTAGGTTTAGTAATTATCTTGACATTATTATTTTTGTAACTTCAAACATTAAAATGCTCGAGATTGTTCATCTACACGTCCTTAAAGTGCCCCATACTTAAAATAAATGAAATTTTGTTTCATTTTCGAGAAAAACGAAAATTAGTGTAAGAGGTCACGGTGGCTCTTACGGCTTTTTGAAAACTTACCCGAGAAATTGACAAATTGTCGAACAGTCAAAATGTCAAAAGAAGTGGGAAATGCTTCCATGCACGGATAGGTGAGAAATCACGCGCAATCTACGAGAGGGAAACCCGCAAGAAATATTCGAGCTTTTTCAACCACTTTTACACCAACACATGTATACTTTGTTTTCTTGTATTAGTGAACTCATTCATCTTATAGTTTGTTGATGTATTAATGCGAGTAGCTTGCTTTTGCGCCTGTATGAGTGAGATGTGCCCATGCCCAAAAATGGTTCCCTTCGAGAAATAATAAGAACAAGACGCGTTTCCACACAGCATTATTTATTTCCAAATTATTTTCTTTTCCAGTGTTGGGCATCCTTCAGGGCGGAACATTCAAGAATTTAGAACTTTCGCGGCGCCATCCATGGCTCGGCAACGAGGCTCGAGCTCTCGCACTCCCGAGTTGATTGATGAACCTGAAAAAAACAGAAACAAATTTGTTTAAAAATTTGTTACTCAACACTTTTGTAGCAACCAGCAACCAGCGTACCTGTTTCGAAGAAACAAAATGATTTCACGGTGGAGAACATTGAGGGCCGGTTCCAGTTGATTCAGTCCACTAGGAGATGGCTAAATTGTAAAATCTCAGCCAAATTAGCCTTCCGCAGGGCCAGCGGGAAGAGCAGCAAGCTTTTTTCACATTTTCACCAAATTTTCTGCGTTTACTTGCAAATTAACTGATTATAAATGAAAAAGTAGCAGCAGAAACAGAGCGACTTGTTTGAAGCGTGAAAATTTCAAACACAATGAAACGTCAGTTCAAGCTGTCAACCGTCCAGCAAGACGAGCACCAAAGTTCTTCGAATATATAAGGTGTGTCTGATTTGTCACAATAAATGGGTAGTAAAGTTACCTAATATCGAAACAATTTGGCAATGCAAAAATGTAATTACATTTGAAAAATGCTGAAATAATACGCAAATTTTTAACTAATCAGGAACACGAAAACAAAATACGATTTCTGTAATAACGTTTTCAAGTCAAACAGAAATTCGTCATACCTTTTGATTCCTAAATTTTTGGTCGAGTATTACTGTTCTTTCAGCATTGTATTAGATGGATAAGTATTTTCCCACCGGAGGTCGCGTACGTGTACTTTGTACACAGTTTGTAAGAGCACTTGTAAGAAAGGCGAAAACACGCGACTTCCCGAAGGTTAATATGATGCCTAAAGTATATTGTAATGATTTTTAATAAAATGTGACAACTTTCAAAATTACCAAAAGATATCTGTGGTTAATTATCTTGACATTATTATTTTTGTAACTTCAAACTTTAAAATGCTCGAGATTGTTCATCTACACGTCCTTAAAGTGCCCCATACGAGGGGGATGACACTCCGCGATTTCATTTAAATCGTGCCAAATCGCACCAAATTCCATCATCATTGCTCATCGTACCTTCATCGCGGTCGTTTTCCGCTCATCGTGCCAAATCGCGCCAGATCGCGCTCATCGCGCTCATCGTGCTGAGATCGTGCTCGAATGAAAATTTTCATTCATGCTGTCAGAGTTGCCAGAAAATATTCGTTCTAGCAGTTTTCCATGAAATTGGGCACACTGCTTCAATGTTTATTTTTGTTGATTCGAGCAGTCTAATGTAAATAAACGAAATTTCTTGTGTTTTTTTCTGGACGGAACGGACGGAATTTAACCTGCGATGACCTGGAGCAAGCATGTTTCGGTTTTATTAATTGTTTAATTGTTTTCTTCCGTTTGGACAGGACGTGAATCAGCGGGAGAGTGATGGTGGGGACGGAGACGGCGCTTCGACGGCCGCCGCGGCGCTGCTTTAGCGTGACATTCTGTTGGACATTGGTGGCGGAACCGGCAAAAGTATTTGGCCATTGCGACAAGCAGCTTGTCCATCGTAGATAGTTAGCCGTGGCTGCGAGGTCTGTCTTCGTTCAGGATGAAAAGTTCCAGCTTCCTGGAGGACCGCTCAAGCTCAGGGACGGAACGGCGATGAAGTTGAGTTCAGTCAGCGGCGAGTTGAACTCGTGAGGATTGTTCAGGCAAGCTCTTGCCGATTCGCTGTCCAAGCTGCAATCCGGCGGTGGAGTCTTGTCATCGTCGAAACACTTCGCAACTTACAAACAAATGTCCCCACGTTACCAGCTGGCCATCCTCCTCCCGTTCGGGTACAACATGCGCGTCGATCTGAACATGGTCGTGGACACGAAGGAACAGTTCTACAGACGCAAGCCTCCGACCGCATCCTCGACCCCGAACCGGTGTGTTCCGTGACTTTCTCGTGTCCACCCTAACATTCCAGGACTGCTATCACGTTTCGGAGCGACACGAGTCCTTCTTGGATTTGTCGCTCCCGATTAATTTGGAAAACCGCAACCTTCGATCCGACGAAAAGGCAGCCCTGAACCGGACTACGGCTACCCACTTCCGGCGGAGCCACCCAAAAACCACTGAGCAGCCGTGAACAATGGCGCATCAAGACGGCGTTCAAAACAAAAAAAAATAGCAACTCTACAACGAATCTACTGCCACCGCAGCAAACGGCGAACCGGAAGGTGACGACAAAGGCGCCGCCGAATCAGACAAGGACGACGACGGCTTGTCGGACGCGGACGTCGATGACAATCTGACCGACGATACGCAGCCGAAAAAGGTCGTGGACCAGAACGGCAACCAGTCGGCAGGCGATCCGAAAAAGCGTGACGATGCGCCGGAGAATCTGAACAAAGCAGGCGAGTCGAAGGTGGTTAGCGAGCTGTGTCTGAGTGCCGAGGGCGTGAGATGAGCATCGAGCAGCAAGAAGCGAAGGGCAAGGCACAGCGAGAACGGATCGTGAGTCATGCCGATTGGGGCAATACGCAAGCGCCGCGATACCGGTGCGAAGGCAACAAGTATCCGATCCAGTCACCTGAACGCGTTCACCGCCGTTGAGTTGATGGCCGGGAACAAGATGTGTGCTTGACCGAGCGGATCAAGAGCCGGCCGTTTACGACCCAGGCAAGCGCGTCCAGATGGTGCTGGTTGGCTTTAGTATTCGTTCGCGCCAACACAAAGTGTCCAAGGGCGCAAGCCGCTTCGTCCGTCGGTCTGTACCGTGCCAGCTGTACATTCACCGTATTGACCGTCAAATTTCCACACGACCTCAAAAACAACCTTGTTCAAACCGCGACAGCACTAGAGCTATGACCGGCACCAGATCTGGTCCCGTTTTCACCGTCCACCTTCCGGTGCTTTCGGATGATGACCTCTTTGGAGCGTGTCTGCTTGCACCATGTTTGGTGACCGAGATCAGCTCCGATGTCGTAGTGCCGGACGTTTTTTAGGCTCGTCCTGAAGCTACACGACATAATTAAACTGTGTTTATTTCCTTTTTTTTCTCGTTTTTCAGCTTATCTTTTTTTTTAATTCACGACTTTCGCTTATTTAACGATATTTTTTTTATTTATTTTAAAAAAAAATGTGTTTAACCAGGTTCACTCTATATTCTTTTGAATTTTTAAACGCATTATTACTTTTTTAGTACATACTAAGTATTTTCTCATAATCTAGTAACAAGCATTTTGATCTAGGTTTTGATTGCTTTATTTCTGCTATGTTCGAATTTCTAATAAAATTGTGCTGCACTACGCCCACGATGCGAGCTTCGACCGCGTGTTTGTGACGCGGCCCGATACCGCAATCGGTTCTGACTGCCGTGGTTTCAACCGGGCAGCTGCGTCTCCCGCTCGGATATCTCCTCGTCCCTACTGGGTGCATCTCAATCTTCCGCCAAAACATCCGGTCAGTCCAACGGCGCCTCCTCCCCATCGTAGCCCTAGTTTGCTAACGCAAACTCCTGTGAATCTACCACCTCCTCGGTCAATTGGCCTACCTGCTCTGGATCCAGCCATATGGCGGAGACGGGTATTGCGTAGTTATGATGATCGTCGGTGCTGGAACCGCGGTAGCTTGTTCGCTCTTGTAAATGTTTTCAATCATGAGAAGATTTTCTCTGTTCCGCCGTAATTGTTCCCACCACCACCACCGTAGCTGAAGTTGTTGTAGTTATTTGGCGTAGGATGTCTGGAATTGATGTGGCCGGTACTTCCCGGCACTGCTGTGTTGAAGTTCTCGGGTGGAAAGTTGACCGGTGGTACAGACCATTTGTTGTTGCTTTGTGACAATTGTTGTTGTTTTGTGATTGTCGATCGTCGAGCCCCGGGACTTGAACATAGGTCTGTCGTCACCGCCGTTGAGGCAACAATCTTCGTCGTTCCAGTTGCACTCGTTCTGCTTGTTCCACATTTCATCTCGCGACGGTCCTTCTTCTTTTCCCGCATGCAACATTTTTTTTGCTGTTCCGCAGGGCAGGGCGATTTTGTCCTCGACTTCGTCCGTGTAGAACCGTATGTTATGGCCTAGCTACGACGGTGCCCACCGTTGGATCAGGCACTGCCGGTTGTGTAGTTCGCCGTTTCATCAGTGATGTGGACATCACCTGCAGTTTGAGCTGCCGGTGGTTCCGTCGGTTCTTTTTTAGTGTAGATGAAGGTTCAGCTCAGCAAGGCTCGCGAGATTGTTAAACGCGTGTGTTAAAGTACCGGTTGAATGCTTCCGGATTCAAGTTCAGATCCCGCTGAAAATTAGAAGCTGTTTTTTTTCTATTGAGCGCCACTTACAGAGGGAAGATTTTTGGGAAGATACTTACGTTGTACTTGTATCACCCGGTCATACATGACGATCGTCGACGGGGCCATCTTCTACAACGCTTGACAAAATCCAACCCCGGAATGACCCCATTGTTGTTCGTTACTAAGATGTCGGCCATGTCGATCTTATCCTCAGGCCCCATGCCCGAAGTGGCCACGTGATCAACAACTCCGGCTGGAGTTAGAAATGTCCATGGAATCTACACCAGCTTCATGCGATCCATACGTCCGTCGTTCACGGAATTAAGACGTCCTCGCATCGGTCCAAAAAGCGAAGTCATGAGGAGGATCCGCGGGAGAGGGACACCAAAAAGGTGAAGACAAAGTATGAGGACGACGGGAGGAAGGTATCGGGAGAGCAGGGGGAGGAATGGAACGGGTTAAAGGAGGTCATCCGTGAACGAGTGCCGGCGGCGAAGGCTCCTCAGTGGCCGCAGCTGCTGCCGTTTCGGCGAAGATTTTTGCTGCAGCAGCAGTCAATGCGGCAGCTGTTCCAGTGGCACATGCCGTTCTGATTGATCTGGACCGATCGCGCAAGATAGCTCAACTGCAGAAACAGATTCGTGCCAAACCGTCCAGATCGTTGGCAGCGGTTCTTCCGCCAATCATCCAAGACAAACCGAAACCGCGAGAAACGACCAAAAGCCGGCTACCTTGGAATAATTATTATTTGCTGTTGTTTTTTCACTGCTCGATTCCGCGAAAACTGTCATTTAGTTTCTGTCAAACAAATTCGAGCAGTGGACAGCTCAGATCGCGCGATTTTTCTGCATCGCGATCACATCGCGATGAAATCGTGCCAAATCGCGCCAATCGCGCAAATCGCGGCTAATCGAGGCAAATCGTGGACATCGCGGCCAAATCGTGGGCTCATCTCGAGAGTGTCATTCCCCTCGGCCCCATACTCAAAATAAATGAAATTTTGTTTCATTTTCGAAAAAAACGAAACGGTGGCTCTAACGGCTTTTTGAAAACTCACCCGAGAAATTGACAAACTGTCGAACAGTCAAAATGTCAAAATGTCAAAATGTCAAAATGTCAAAATGTCAAAATGTCAAAATGTCAAAATGTCAAAATGTCAAAATGTCAAAATGTCAAAATGTCAAAATGTCAAAATGTCAAAATGTCAAAATGTCAAAATGTCAAAATGTCAAAATGTCAAAATGTCAAAATGTCAAAATGTCAAAATGTCAAAATGTCAAAATGTCAAAATGTCAAAATGTCAAAATGTCAAAATGTCAAATGTCAAAATGTCAAAATGTCAAAATGTCAAAATGTCAAAATGTCAAAATGTCAAAATGTCAAAATGTCAAAATGTCAAAATGTCAAAATGTCAAAATGTCAAAATGTCAAAATGTCAAAATGTCAAAATGTCAAAATGTCAAAATGTCAAAATGTCAAAATGTCAAAATTTCAAAATGTCAAAATGTCAAAATTTCAAAATGTCAAAATGTCAAAATGCCAAAATGTCAAAATGTCAAAATGTCAAAATGTCAAAATGTCAAAATGTCAAAATGTCAAAATGTCAAAATGTCAAAATGTCAAAATGTCAAAATGTCAAAATGTCAAAATGTCAAAATGTCGAAATGTCAAAATGTCAAAATGTCAAATTGTCAAAATGGCAAAATGTCAAAATGCACGGACAGGTGAGAAATCACGCACAATCTACGAGAGGGAAACCCGCAAGAAATATTCGAGCTTTTTCAACCACTTTTACACCAACACATGTATACTTTGTTTTCTTGTATTAGTGAACTCATTCATCTTATAGTTTGTTGATGTATTAGTGCGAGTAGCTTGCTTTTGCGCCTGTATGAGTGAGATGTGCCCATGCCCAAAAATGGTTCCCTTCGAGAAATAATAAGAACAAGACGCGTTTCCACACAGCATTATTTATTTCCAAATTATTTTCTTTTCCTGTGTTGGGCATCCTTCAGGGCGGAACATTCAAGAATTTAGAACTTTCGCGGCGCCATCCATGGCTCGGCAACGAGGCTCGAGCTCTCGCACTCCCGAGTTGATTGATGAACCTGAAAAAAAACAGAAACAAATTTGTTTAAAAATTTGTTACTCAACACTTTTGTAGCAACCAGCAGCAACTATTCGTACCTGTTTCGAAGAAACAAAATGATTTCACGGCGGAGAACATTGAGGGCCGGTTCCAGTTGATTCAGTCCACTAGGAGATGGCTAACTTGTAAAATCTCAGCCAAATTAGCCTTCCGCAGGGCCAGCGGGAAGAGCAGCAAGCTTTTTTTTCACATTTTCACCAAATTTTCTGCGTTTATTGGCAAATTAACTGATTATAAATGAAAAAGTAGCAGCAGAAACAGAGCGACTTGTTTGAAGCGTGAAAATTTCAAACACAATGAAACGTCAGTTCAAGCTGTCAACCGTCCAGCAAGACGAGCACCAAAGTTCTTCGAATATATAAGGTGTGTCTGATTTGTCACAATAAATGGGTAGTAAAGTTACCTAATATCGAAACAATTTGGCAATGCAAAAATGTAATTATATTTGAAAAATGCTGAAATAATTACGCAAATTTTTAACTAATCAGGAACACGAAAATAAAATACGATTTCTGTAATAACGTTTTCAAGTCAAACAGAAATTCGTCATACCTTTTGATTCCTAAATTTTTGGTCGAGTATTACTGTTCTTTCAGCATTGTATTAGATGGATAAGTATTGTAATATGATGCCTAAAGTATATTGTAATGATTTTTTAATAAAATGTGACAACTTTCAAAATTACCAAAAGATCTGTGGTAGGTTTAGTAATTATCTTGACAATATTATTTTTGTAACTTCAAACATTAAAATGCTCGAGATTGTTCATCTACACGTCCTTAAAGTGCCCCATACTTAAAATAAATGAAATTTTGTTTCATTTTCGAGAAAAACGAAAATTAGTGTAAGAGGTCACGGTGGCTCTTACGGCTTTTTGAAAACTTACCCGAGAAATTGACAAATTGTCGAACAGTCAAAATGGCAAAATGTCAAAATGTCAAAATGGCAAAATGTCAAAAGAAGTGGGAAATGCTTCCATGCACGGACAGGTGAGAAATCACGCGCAATCTACGAGAGGGAAACCCGCAAGAAATATTCGAGCTTTTTCAACCACTTTTACACCAACACATGTATACTTTGTTTTCTTGTATTAGTGAACTCATTCATCTTATAGTTTGTTGATGTATTAATGCGAGTAGCTTGCTTTTGCGCCTGTATGAGTGAGATGTGCCCATGCCCAAAAATGGTTCCTTTCGAGAAATAATAAGAACAAGACGCGTTTCCACACAGCATTATTTATTTCCAAATTATTTTCTTTTCCTGTGTTGGGCATCCTTCAGGGCGGAACATTCAAGAATTTAGAACTTTCGCGGCGCCATCCATGGCTCGGCAACGAGGCTCGCACTCCCGAGTTGATTGATGAACCTGAAAAAAACAGAAACAAATTTGTTTAAAAATTTGTTACTCAACACTTTTGTAGCAACCAGCAACCAGCGTACCTGTTTCGAAGAAACAAAATGATTTCACGGTGGAGAACATTGAGGGCCGGTTCCAGTTGATTCAGTCCACTAGGAGATGGCTAACTTGTAAAATCTCAGCCAAATTAGCCTTCCGCAGGGCCAGCGGGAAGAGCAGCAAGCTTTTTTTTCACATGTTCACCAAATTTTCTGCGTTTACTTGCAAATTAACTGATTATAAATGAAAAAGTAGCAGCAGAAACAGAGCGACTTGTTTGAAGCGTGAAAATTTCAAACACAATGAAACGTCAGTTCAAGCTGTCAACCGTCCAGCAAGACGAGCACCAAAGTTCTTCGAATATATAAGGTGTGTCTGATTTGTCACAATAAATGGGTAGTAAAGTTACCTAATATCGAAACAATTTGGCAATGCAAAAATGTAATTACATTTGAAAAATGCTGAAATAATTACGCAAATTTTTAACTAATCAGGAACACGAAAACAAAATACGATTTCTGTAATAACGTTTTCAAGTCAAACAGAAATTCGTCATACCTTTTGATTCCTAAATTTTTGGTCGAGTATTACTGTTCTTTCAGCATTGTATTAGATGGATAAGTATTGTAATATGATGCCTAAAGTATATTGTAATGATTTTTAATAAAATGTGACAACTTTCAAAATTACCAAAAGATATCTGTGGTTAATTATCTTGACATTATTATTTTTGTAACTTCAAACTTTAAAATGCTCGAGATTGTTCATCTACACGTCCTTAAAGTGCCCCATACTTAAAATAAATGAAATTTTGTTTCATTTTCGAAAAAAACGAAACGATGGCTCTAACGCTAGCTCTAACGGCTTTTTGAAAACTCACCCGAGAAATTGACAAATTGTCGAACAGTCAAAATGTCAAAATGTCAAAATGTCAAAATGTCAAAATGTCGAGCGCAATGTCAAAATGTCAAAATGTCAAAATGTCAAAATGTCAAAATGTCGAGCGCAATGTCAAAATGTCAAAATGTCAAAATGTCAAAATGTCAAAATGTCAAAATGTCAAAATGTCAAAATGTCAAAATGTCAAAATGTCAAAATGTCAAAATGTCAAAATGTCAAAATGTCAAAATGTCAAAATGTCAAAATGTCAAAATGTCAAAATGTCAAAATGTCAAAATGTCAAAATGTCAAAATGTCAAAATGTCAAAATGTCAAAATGTCAAAATGTCAAAATGTCAAAATGTCAAAATGTCAAAATGTCAAAATGTCAAAATGTCAAAATGTCAAAATGTCAAAATGTCAAATGTCAAAATGTCAAAATGTCAAAATGTCAAAATGTCAAAATGTCAAAATGTCAAAATGTCAAAATGTCAAAATGTCAAAATGTCAAAATGTCAAAATGTCAAAATGTCAAAATGTCAAAATGTCAAAATGTCAAAATGTCAAAATGACAAAATGACAAAATGTCAAAATGTCAAAATGTCAAAATGTCAAAATGTCAAAATGTCAAAATGTCAAAATGTCAAAATGTCAAAATGTCAAAATGTCAAAATGTCAAAATGTCAAAATGTCAAAATGTCAAAATGTCAAAATGTCAAAATGTCATAATGTCATAATGTCAAAATGTCAAAATGTCATAATGTCAAAATGTCAAAATGTCAAAATGTCAAAATGTCAAAATGTCAAAATGTCAAAATGTCAAAATATCAAAATGTCAAAATGTCAAAATGTCAAAATGTCAAAATGTCAAAATGTCAAAATGTCAAAATGTCAAAATGTCAAAATGTCAAAATGTCAAAATGTTAAAATGGCAAAATGGCAAAATGTCAAAATGGCAAAATGTCAAAATGGCAAAATGGCAAAATGTCAAAATTGCAAAATGTCAAAATGTCAGATTGTCAAAATGTCAAAAGAAGTGGCAAAATGGCAAAATGTCAAATTGTCAAAATGGCAAAATGTCAAAATGGCAAAATGTCAAAATGGCAAAATGTCAAAATGTCAAAAGAAGTGGGAAATGCTTCCATGCACGGACAGGTGAGAAATCACGCACAATCTACGAGAGGGAAACCCGCAAGAAATATTCGAGCTTTTTCAACCACTTTTACACCAACACATGTATACTTTGTTTTCTTGAATTTGTGAACTCATTCATCTTATAGTTTGTTGATGTATTAGTGCGAGTAGCTTGCTTTTGCGCCTGTATGAGTGAGATGTGCCCATGCCCAAAAATGGTTCCCTTCGAGAAATAATAAGAACAAGACGCGTTTCCACACAGCATTATTTATTTCCAAATTATTTTCTTTTCCTGTGTTGGGCATCCTTCAGGGCGGAATATTCAAGAATTTAGAACTTTCGCGGCGCCATCCATGGCTCGGCAACGAGGCTCGAGCTCTCGCACTCCCGAGTTGATTGATGAACCTGAAAAAAACAGAAACAAATTTGTTTAAAAATTTGTTACTCAACACTTTTGTAGCAACCAGCAGCAACTATTCGTACCTGTTTCGAAGAAACAAAACGATTTCACGGTGGAGAACATTGAGGGCCGGTTCCAGTTGATTCAGTCCACTAGGAGATGGCTAACTTGTAAAATCTCAGCCAAATTAGCCTTCCGCAGGGCCAGCGGGAAGAGCAGCAAGCTTTTTTTTCACATGTTCACCAAATTTTCTGCGTTTACTTGCAAATTAACTGATTATAAATGAAAAAGTAGCAGCAGAAACAGAGCGACTTGTTTAAAGCATGAAAATTTCAAACACAATGAAACGTCAGTTCAAGCTGTCAACCGTCCAGCAAGACGAGCACCAAAGTTCTTCGAATATATAAGGTGTGTCTGATTTGGTCACAATAAATGGGTAGTAAAGTTACCTAATATCGAAACAATTTGGCAATGCAAAAATGTAATTACATTTGAAGAATGCTGAAATAATTACGCAAATTTTTTACTACTCAGGAACACGAAAACAAAATACGATTTCTGTAATAACGTTTTCAAGTCAAACAGAAATTCGTCATACCTTTTGATTCCAATTCAATTCAATTCAATTCGGTTTTATTAGTGAATAATCATGTTACAATTAGTTCGTTTGCAGTACATTACAGAGTTTTGGAGTTCCTTTCAGCTGTGTGTTAAATCTCAATCCATTTTGGAACGATTATTGCTTATGACTTAGAGATTACCAAAAGTAAGAAAAAATTTAGAAAAAACTTACTAAATTTGCAAAGGAAAGGGGATAGAAATAGAAAAAGCTTAAACTAGATCACAGTTTTTTTATCTATTGTAGATGTGCTTAATCATTAGCTCCCCGAGGGCCAGAAATTGCTCCGCCTTGTTACGGCAGGTCCGGAACCGCGTCAACATCTCACCCGCTAGAGCAAAAAACTCCGGCAAGGTGAAGAGATCTTCTCCGGTTACTTCTTGCTGGGCCGCATCGCCGCTACCGGCAGCGACCACGCTGGCAAACGATCGCCCCCATCCAGGAGGGAGCGCTGAGTTGTCCGCTGGAACCGTACGCTGTCCAGCTGCAGGAACGGTTGCGCTCGTATTCCGCTGAGAAGGGTGGGATGCTGCTGCTTTCTTCTTCCTCTTTTCCTGCTCCTCGAGGTACACCTTGCGCGCGACGCATCCGCGGTAATTACCGGTATGGTTGCCGTCACAGTTGGCGCACTTAATGCGCGCCTTGGTGTGCTCTGCCTTGTCCCCCAAGTTCGCCTTGCACGGCAGTGCACACTTCTCCGAGAGGTGTGTTTCACCGCACTTCACGCAGCGGGGCGGGAGGTTGCAGTTCCGCGATCCGTGGCCGAACTTCTGGCAACGGTGGCATTGCGCTACGTCCATTGTGTTTTTGGAGTAAAACCGCCAGTTTACCCAAAAACCGTCCAACGCCTTAGTCCGTCGCAGGTCTTGGATTTTGACGGTGCCGCGGTCGAAGTACAACAGGTACAGAGTGTGCGTACCTGTGACTGTTGTCTTGCGCGAGAGCACTTTTATCTCCCGTGGCGTTATTCCGGCACCCGAGAGGTGTTCCTTCAGGTCGGCGATTGGGCGGTCTTGGTAGCCCTGCAGGACTACCTTAACCGCGGTCTTCTCAACTGGATCGAATGTGTAGAACTTGAAGTTGCTACACTTCAGTTCTTTCACCACCAGGTCGAAATTCTTTTTGTTGAAAGTAATCACTTGTACTTTCGATTTTCCAATTTTCAGACTATATTGGAGGCCTTCCAGCAACTCGTCAACATCGTCCGCCAACGTATCCAAAACAAAAATTGGAGGTGGACGCCGTTCCTTCGGAGAGTTATCTTTTTTTGTCGTACTACCTTTTTTGCGTGCACGTCGATCATCGTCGTCGTCGTCGGTAGTGCTGCTACCGTCGGTGTTGTTGTTGTTGGTTTCCTCGTCACTCAGTCTCGCGAACTTGTTACTGGTGGGAATGTTGGCGGATGTTGATGCGCCACCGGTCGACAGATTACCGGAAGTACCTGAGCGGAGTCTGCTTCTTATAGGGCTGCGATCCTGGACACGGTAGTTAGCGTGCAATAACTCCGGATTGAAACCATCAGCGCACACGCTCCCTTGTTTACCTTTTTGCACTCGGCCGGTAGACGAACTTCGCGGGTTTTTCGAGGCCGCACTCGAACTGCCACGGCCACGGCCGGCCTTCGGCAGGCTGGTGGAGCAAACTCGCGGGTAATCACGGTCGATTGCGGCGGAAAATTCGAAAAAACTTCTAGAGCTCTGAGCACTTAACTGCTGCTTGCTCTGGAGGATACACGCAGAAAAAAGATACCTTTTGATTCCTAAATTTTTGGTCGAGTATTACTGTTCTTTCAGCATTGTTGGTCCATTATTACCAGACGCCTACGGGAATCAGTACATACTGACTACCCAGTGCGATCTGTCAAAATTCATAACTGCAACGCCAATTATTGACAAGTCAACAAATGCAGTGGCCAAAGCATTTGTTGAAGCAATAATTTTAAATTATGGCGTTCCCGACCAAATATTGACGGACAGAGGTACAGAATTCATGTCCTCTGTTTTCACAAAAATTTGTGATATGCTGAAAATTGAGAAACTCAATTCAACAGCATATCACCATGAAACAATTGGAGCGTTAGAAAATTCGCATAAAGTACTTGGGAATTTTCTACGAATCCAAACAAATAATTCTTATGGATATTGGTCTGCTTGGGTGCCGTATTATAAATTCGCTTATAATACAACTGTGCACAGCGCAACCAGTAAAACTCCATACGAGTTAGTATACGGAAAATTGTGCAATCTTCCAACTGAGTTACAAGGAGAAACAGAAATAAGTCCTGTGTATAACATAGATGACTATTCTGCTATTCTAAAATTTAAAATTCAAACATCGCAAAAACAAGCACGTGATTGTTTACTAAAAGCCAAACAAAACCGAACAAAAAGAGACACAAACAAAACTGATCGTTATGTTATTAACGATCTAGTTCTTGTAAGAAATGAAACAGGTTCAAAATTAGAACAAAAATTTGACGGACCATACAAAGTCTTGGATGATTTAGGTGTAAATCTAAAGATTCAAATTAATAATAAAATAGATATTATTCACAAAAATAGAGTTAGAAAATTCATTAAAAAAAAGAGGGAAAGAAGACAACAAAAAAATAATAATAATAATAATAAAAAAAATATAGAAAAATACAAAATTTAATATTTCTATTGTAACAAAACATAAACACACACACACATGAATAATATTGTAACAAGACACATATATTGTACACACACACACACACACACACACACACACACACACACACACACACACACACACACACACACACACACACACACACACACACACACACACACACACACACACACACACACACACACACACATATAAATAATATTGTAACAAGACACATATATTGTAACTCTATTATAGTTACACACTAAATCATAAAACATTAAAAATAATCACTATAGGATAATTTTTAATTTCTCCAAGAAGAGGCGTATAGTGGGTCGACACATGCAACGTATCATTTAACGCTGACTCAAATTACAACACTTGAGTCAGTAACAAATTATTTATGTTCTACTTCTTGGACGACCTTCTTGTGACCCACATTCTGTGACACTTTGAAGTCAGCAGTTGCTTTCCGTGTTGTGTTTAACACTGACCCTCTTTGATGGGTACCAGATGTTGACAAACATGCACCAAGCACTTTGTTATATTCAAGCGACCACCGAAAGAGTACTCGATGGTAAATAGCCAAAAAGTAGGTGTGGCTTATTAGCCATCTTGTTCTAGGAATTCACCACAGCCAACAAGGCTTAAGTTTAAGTTAGCAATAAGTTTGAAGTTAAAATAAAGATCATTCCTAGTTCCACCGTCAACCGTGTTAGATGTCTCATTTGTATCACCTTACCCTCCTTACATAACAAAATGATGTCAGCTGGGTTCTCTATTCCGGGCACATGGTCCCAAGATCCGCTCTCCGTCAGATGTTGAATCTCGGACACACGGTTGGCCACGAACTGGTTCCATCTGGACGGCAGTGACGCAAGCCAGCAGCGTACGATCATGGAATCCGTCCAGAAGAACGCTTTTCCTCGGAAGTTGATGGCGTTGGCCACTTTCTCGTACAGATGCGCTAGCAGCAGAGCGGACGCCAGCTCCAGGCGGGGAAT
Source organism: Culex quinquefasciatus (assembly GCF_015732765.1). NCBI lineage: Eukaryota > Metazoa > Arthropoda > Insecta > Diptera > Culicidae > Culex > Culex quinquefasciatus. The sequence continues at coordinate 107,210,357 of NC_051862.1, read as the reverse complement.
CGACTGCTTACGCTTCTTCTTCTTCAGGTTCTCGAGCGGTGCGATGCGGGATTTGGAGGCCAGCAAGCGGACGGTGACGTCGCCGTTGGCCGAAACGGTTCGAATGTAGATGCACGCACCGTAAGCGTTGACTGAAGCGTCGCAGAACCCGTGAAGCTGCACATTCTGGTCATCTGCGCCTGTGCCAATCCAGCGGGGTATCGACAGGCTGTCCAGACCGGCTAGATTTCTGCGGTATTCACGCCAGTACTCCTGCAGATCTTCTGGCAGAGCGGCGTCCCAATCCAGTTCCATGCGCCACAGCTTCTGCACGAAGATTTTCGCTTGGACGACGACAGGACCGATCAGCCCGTACGGGTCGAAGATCATGGCCATGTCTGAGGCCACGACACGCTTCGTGATCACGGCAACGTCGTTCCACTTTGGCGATCTGAAACGGAAACAGTCCGTACTGGGCTCCCAGACGAGCCCGAGCGTCTTGACGGTTGCGTCAGACGTGTCCACACAGAAAAAAATATTTCTGTAAATTTACATTATTTATCATGTACCAAAAGGTATCATGATAAATTATGTATATTTACATTAGGTTCATTGGAAATTTACATTAGATTCATTGGAAATTTACATTAGTTTTGAAAATTTACATTAGTTTTGGAATTTACATTAGTTTTGAAATTTACATTAGTTCAAATCAACCAATTCTGATTGGCCAATGGGAATGAGAAGCTCGACTTGGATTGCAGTAGAAAAAGGGTGTGGCCTATGTTCTATTTTAAAATGAGTGAAACGGGCAGCAAAAGGAAATTATGATTTAAAAAAGTTGTTTCACAGGTAAGGGACGCTTTCTCGTCGACGGCCAAGTGGAATAACGCTGGACTGGAATCGAACAGACGACGGGTAGAATGTTCGGTGTTACTGCTGCTACCCGCTGCCGACTGAGCCATCTTCGCATTTTATAAACGAGCGGCTAAAGCATCATTTTGTTCAGGGCGAGGCTCAGGCAGTGGGACAGCGAAGTATGAGAGCGATAGAAAGAGAACCAAATATTACTATTTTTAGTTCGGGTAGTTTTGAAGTCAACGTTTGGCAGAAATACATTGGATATATGATTTACATTAAAAAGGAATTTACAGGATGCCGAATACGGGTAGAAATTCATCAGATTTGAGTTTCCATGCTCAACGTTTCCATTAGATTCATGATTTACATTAGATTTAGATTTACATTAGAGTAATTTCCATGACTTTTTACTCTTTACATCAAATTTCAACATTACATTGAGTGAGTTTACATAAGAAACAGTAATTACGTGCTGTGTAAATTTACATATTTTTTTCTGTGCAGTTCTAGCAGGGTCCGCTCGTCGCGAAGATGTTCCGGGACGTCGAGCAGGATGTCTCGGGAGTTGAGTGCCACTTTCGCAACGAGAATCCGCCAGATTCCATCAGATCGACCGTTTCGGCGACTAGCTCTTTTCCTTCAGTGACCGTGTGCGCACCTGCCAACATGTCTTCAACGTAGAAGTCACGTTTGAGGACCTTGGCAGCGGATGGGTGCGTCTTTTCTCCGATCTCACCGAGTTTTTGCAAGCCCTTGGTCGCTAAATACGGCGCAGACTACAGCCAACACAAGCTGTCAACTTCGGCACCAGAACAAAAGGGAAATGTCAACTTCGGCTCCAGCACAAAAGAACAGCTGTTCGTTACGGAACCAAAACAAAGCAACTGCGCACTGTAAAAGTACAAAAACTGCAGGCATAAAATGGAAATAAAGTAATTATTGTTTTTATGTAAAATTTTACCGCAATGTACGTTTATAAGTTAGTGTGTGTTTGTGAGGTGTTTTTTATCAATTTATTTGCAAAATAAACTACTAAAGTTGGGATTATTAAGCACACATCGGGCCGATGACCTCATTTAAAGTTGTACTTTTATCACATGAAACGTTTAACTTAACTACTGTGTAATTTGACTTTTACTACAGTAATTCTAATAACAAAAATTGAATTATTAAAAAAAAAAATGTTTTCACTGTGCGCATTTTGCCCCGTTATCAATCTCAATCACCCAAGATGGCGGTCTTTAGCATCCCCAGGATTACATGCGTAATTGATCGTTTTTTGACGTAGACTTACGTCTTTGTCGAAGGTACTGGGGTGTCATTCCAAAAAACCCGGGCCGAAGGCCCTGGATTACTGCGTCATCCGTCAAACGCTTATATCTTCCTTCCCTCTAATCGAATCGACACGATTTATGTGCCATTCGATTCGAAAATTATTCAGCAATTTGCTATAAAACTTTCATTGTTGGCAAAATAGTTTAACTATTGAAACAATTGAATGTTTTAAAATGTTTTCAAAATGCAGAGATTTTGCAAGCAAAATGAGCGCTTCCCACTCACGGACGGGAATGTCAAGTACCTATTTTGAGGGGAAAATCATCCGAGCAACGCGACCGAGTGTCGGTCGCGAAAAAGGAGGGGAAGTAGCGGGCCGAAATCATACATAAGAACGTGCGCCAGAGCCCATTCCATCATTCACGTCTCAGACGTCGGACCGGCAGCAGCAGCAGCAGCAGGAAAGCTCAGCCCAGAGCAGCAGCAGCAGGAGAGAGACCAGAGCAGCAGCAGCAGGAGAGAGGGACCAGAACTGGAAAAGAAGTGCGCATCGCCTTCTCGTCGTCACCGTCAGCCAGTTGCCTCTCGATGGCCGGACCGTTAGGATCTTTCGTGGTTGCTGTGGTTCGGAGGTGCTTCAATCCCCATCCCTCGTCCCACCCGGGACGAGGCATCAACAAGATGAGGCGCGCGCGTGCTGCCTTCCGCCGAAAAGCCTCTCGTGGGTCAAGCCTTGGTTGTTAAACAATCGGGACATCCAACTAGCTCGTCGCATTCGCGGCGAGCGCTTCTGAAAGATTTACGTCTCATCAAATTGAAAGAGTTGCCCTCGTCCCACCCGGGACGAGGCAGCGAGCTAATTTGAATTTAAATTTCAGGAACAAATTTTGGTCTTCGGGGGCTTCGGATTGCACAGCTTTCTGAGGCTGCTCTCGCCCCCAACCCCTATGCCCCCTCTCCCCCTCCCCCCATTCGGCTCGCTAAAATTCCTTCGTCTCTTTCTTTCCTCTCTTTGCCGTTCGAATGGGTGTTCCTTCCAATATATATAGCTAATTCTTCAAATTAATATATGGAAAACCCACATGTCCACATATCTAAATTTTACGTAAGTCTACGCCATTCCGGTTATGTCTGTGACATAACTACTTTGACTTTCTTCAGAATCAGGACGACGTAAATCGTGCCCGGTTGATTTCCTTTCGGATCTGTGTTTTGATGCTGCCAATCACAATAAGTTATTCCCGCCTCCGATCAACAATTACGGCCAGTTCTACTCCACAACTACGAAATTGTTTCACATACCAACTTTCGAAACCTCAAGCTGGGCCGACCCGTCGTAGCCGTTGCCCAGCCGAAGTGACCAGTTTAATGAACACCCACCCGGTGATGCGGTGATTTGTGCTGCTTGGCAGGAAACTCTCGCCGTATGAAATTCTGGAGCGCGTCCTCGTCGAAAAGGATCCCATCTTCAGCGAAATGTACACCGTCGAGGGACCGGCTTCCGGCCAGCAGCAGGACAGCGTCGACTCGCCGGATGTCGATACGATAGATGATTAAAGTGTGTGTCGTGTGAGGTGAATGAAGCGTGTTTGATTTATCCGATTCGCGTGTTCCGGCAGGGTTTTCGTTTTGTTGGTTCGCACACATCAAAAGTTCTGGCCGGTTTTAGAGCGTTTTCGTTTGCGTGAATCCACCCGGATCAGGGTTCCGCATTCGTCGATTTCGGTAAGGTCTACAGTTTCGACTTGTTTCGCAGGGAACTTGCCCTACTCGGTGATGTTGAATTCGGTGGATGTTCGATACAGGCTTGGACGAGAACGTGCAGATTCGGCAGGCTTAATTTTTTGTCTGCTTCGGCTTGTTCACAGAGACGAGCGATACCACTTTTAAGCACGCATTTAAGCCTTCGAGGTGGTTCCATTCAAAGGGTTCGACCGGACGCCCAAGATCGTTGCTCAAAGCTATGGGGACAACCGGAACACACAGGAGCAGCTCGACCGAAATGAACACCGTTCCGTTAAAGTCTGGATTCTGTGGTGACTAACTCAGCGCATGGCATGGTCGACTACAATTTCGACAAATTCGGCTGACGGAACGGACCAGGACGATTAATCATTATGCTAAAGTTACTCTAGAGGGAGATTTCAATCATAGCGTGTTTTTATTGAATGAATGTGCATTTGATATGGAAACAAGCATAAATTTATGAGACAGTTTCTAATTCGCTTTCTTAGATAGTAAATTAAAGAGAAATTTAATCTAAATGACTTAATCAATTTCCAGCCAAATGAATCAGTTTCGTCAACTTTGGACGGATTGTCTCCTTGTAAGGAACGATGCGCTTGGAGTACTCCGAAAACATTTCGTCATGGAAGTGATCAATAAACTTCGATATCAATGCATCCTTGTGGTCATCGACGCATTTCCACAAATCTCGAAAGCGGGTATGGAAATGTTCCAGGATACAGTTCAATGCTCGTGTTGTGAGGTATCCATGGTATGATTCGACATCGACGTCTCTTTCTTCGCCTACGAATATCTGTAATACAAATTATTCGTATTAAACGTAAAAAGATTTTTTGAAATGTTGTTATAATTTACCTTGAACAGAAACTGGCAAACCTGGCCTATTCCAAAAACAGCTTCTGCTCGGGCTTCACTTTGATCTTCGTTGCAGCTTGCACATTTGCAGGATGATAACATCTTGTGCTGAACTTTGGCAGCGGATATTTTCAGGGCTGCATTCGTGAGGTCATCTTCAATAAATGAATCCCATTCTGGTCCGCAGCAAAGCGATGCGCATATCTCTATGGGAACAACTTCGACACTGCTTTGGACAGGTTCTGGCGAGGGTTCTGGTGCTGGGATGGTCAGATCGACACTTAAAGCCGTCGAGTTTTGGAAAATCGTGCAATTCCCGGTTTCTGGAGCCGAAATGTCGTTGTTTTTCAACAACCTTTTAACCGCTGTCTTTAGCAGAACGGCATCGGGGTTATCATTGCAACCACCCCTTGACCGAACCTTACCAAAGTACATTTCCAGATTGTCCTGGGAGAGACGGTAAGTGAAGATCTGTGTCAGTATAGGTCTCTGTTCAGCAACGGCATCAATCCGAGGGTTCTCAACGATTTCAAGATACTCTACATGGAGATAAGCTTCGTCTACAGTTCCTGGTTCTGGTCTCTCCTCGGCATCGGTGTCAGCATGGGTGTTCTCAAAGTTGTCCACATCCTTTTGCATTCGAAGATCCGGCTCGTTGACAGTACCTGACTCTACGTCGGCTACAACTCGGGCGTTCTCAACGTTGTCTTCAGTTGGTTCTGGATGCATGCACAGTTCCTTGAACAGTCCTCGGATGCTTTTTATATCTACTAGAAAACCGAGGAATCCAGTTTTATTTTTAGAGCTCAAAATCGGGGTACCGTCGTTCAGCGTGATTTGCCAAATGAAATCTTCCGCGTTTTTAAAAGCAGCATCAAATTCGTCGAAATTGGCTTCGCACAATGGTTTCTTGAAGCCGGTTGAGTGTTGTTCCATGCTCCATGCTATCGAAGAGATCGTTGAAAGTTTGGACGAACTCGATCATGCCCTGGCAGTCTTCGAAATCGCCGTCCCGTTCCATCAAGTACCTCAGAGCATCCGCTACAGCCTGACTAAGCACCTGCACGGCCAGGATAACTTTCATCTTGCTATTTTGGAAGTTTACATGCTTATCGGTGAGCTTCGGAGCGAGAAGGAGGCCAGTTTTCTTCTGCAACTCATTAAGCAGTTCTATAAACTTCCATCTAGCCGGTTCACTCGGTGTATTTAAGGTGCCCTGGGAGTGTCTTGCGAACCTTCGAGGTGAACGGACACTAGAGCTGCGGTATTTTTTACTACCTAAGCTCAGAGTTATTAAAAAAAAATTCACAGTCTTTTTAAGGGCGCACAGCAGCCAAGAAAGTTGTTGTCTTCTTATTCCAAATTTGTCAAACAATCCTGCAAGAACCTGATTCGCTTCGCTTCGCTAGGAGACGGTGATTTTAGCGGATTGCATACTGGATTTCGCCATGTTATGTGATGATTGTCTAAGCCCAAGTTGCCTAGGAATTGATAACTGGGAAAAGAACCAACTCCACCTGAACCAGATTCTCAACACCATGACAGCCGTCCATTGCCGGCCGCTCCCATCTCCACCGCGCACCAGGGACAAGGAAGGGGATTTGGAAGACGGGAAGTGTTGATGCTGCACTTTTTTCAGAGTATTAAGGGAAAATCTCCACGGTATCCTCAAGTAAGCTTCGCTTGGAGTTGGACGGTTTTTGGGAAGGTATAAGGTCTAGGATACGCTCTAAGCTAGCGTTGCGACCAATGGCATGATGTGTTTAATTGTTACTTTTTTATTCTCGAGGCAAGCAATCGTATGCTGCTGTCGAGACAATTCCCGCTTATTTCAAGTGGAAGTTTCTGCTTCGGCAGGAAGTAGTGGCCTATATCCGTTCCAACCCACAGGATTACTTTGCATTCCTGCAACCCTTCGCCGACGACCTGCGGCCAGGTGCTACGGTGCACGACTTCCTTGATTCCTTAGACCAAGATGGTGTTTGGGCGGGGGAGGAATCGATTGTAGCTGTTTGTCGGAAATTTTCTATAAATGTTCAGGTTTGGGATCGATCCCGGAAGCGGGTTATAGATTACCCGAGTGACAGAGCTACCCCTATCGGAACTATTCGCTTGGCTTTTACCGGGAATCACTACGACAGTGTGGTCGGCGAGGGCGGTGCGTTTCCTCCTACGCAAGTTTGGACTGGTAAGTAATATCAAAACTCAGCGAGCGTTACCATCTGATGACCTTTCCTGGAACTCTTCAGGTGTGCGATCAGCCTTGTCCGCCTCTCGAGTCTCTTCATTACCTTCAGTCCAGCCCGCCAATCACGGTCGTGTAGCAGGGACGTCTGTGACTGCCCCTAATTCCTGTTCTCAGGACGTCATCGTGCCATCGTCGCACTCAGGATCCTGTTTGATGGCCACTTCTGTGGTTCAAACAGCACCACCTACTACCGTTGAGGTGTCGCTCTCTTCTTGTACCACTGGTGATTCCTTGCGGCCGCGCCAAAGCCAGCGATGCCCTCGCGTGAAGATCCAACCTGCTTCAGATCCCGGAGAAGTACAATCCGCCTATCCGCTCGCTACCGTCAGCGGCAACCACTCCTCTCAACACTGCACCGTAGTCACGAAGCCCGCTCTTCTCGATGCACAGTCACCTGCTGCTTCTCCTGCAACCCTCCTGCCAAACACCAAACCAGTCTGGACTCTCCAGGGAACCAACCGATCGACGCCGAAAGAAATTCCCGGTGTCTGCATAGCCGCTTCCAGTTCACACCATCCCGTGGATGCGTCTGATGCACGTCGCAGAACCCCCAGTGATGCCGTCGTATCTGCTGAGAACGCTGGGGTGCTGCAATGTCATTCTTCCTCAATCGCAGGTATTTAACTTTAATATGTCATTGTAGGCCACGAAGTCGTATCCACCCGCCAAGCGTCCCCGGTTAGACCGACCCCGCCATCCAGAGAGCCTTCCAAAATCCCCCGTGGAAGACCATCACAGTTCCGATCTCGAGAGGTCCACACCTTTGGCTCAAAGTGTCCCTATCCAGCCAAAGGATGTGTGTACAGCACTCCGGATGGCCTCCTGGAACGTGTCCGGGTGTCGGAAGAGAGAGAAGCGCGTAGAGATCGACGAGTGTCTTCATGGATATGATGTGGCCGTTGCATTCCTTCAGGAAGCTAACATAGATTCCCAACGCAGTGAGACCCGCAATTATATCTGGTATACAGGCAGCACTCGGATTAACCGGAAGCGGAACCTGGCCATTTTGTGCTCTCGATGGTACAACGTGCAGATATCGGGAATCATAGCAATTGGTCCTCATGCTGTGAGTGCAACTTTGCGGTATACTGTAGATCTCGTTTCACGCCAAATAACGGTTTTGAACGTTCACGCACCGAACAAAGGCACTTCCACCTACCTGGGACGTTTGGGCTCGTTTATCACTGGCTGCGGAAGCAAACGTAGTTTGATAATTGCTGGTGACTTTAACAGCCATCTAGCCTACGAGGATGCGACAGAGTCAGAGCGAGGTCTTCTCGGCAAGATTACCTGTCACCAGGAGACTAACGAGAGTTGAGTACAGCTTCGGTACTTCCTGATGCGACACGGCTTATCTGTTCGTAGTATGCAGATGGACCGATCCATGGCGTGGACGTGGACCAACGGTCTTCGCTGCTCCCAGTTGGATCATGTCCTTCTACCTAAGGACTCCAAACTGTACGTGCGACGAATCCGCGGTATAAAAGTGTCGACTCCGCGTACTGACCACAAACTATAACCTGGAGCGTGGTCCAGAACAGAAGCCCGCGCGACATTTCTCATACCAAGCGGTATCATCCTCGGTCTATCTATCCACCGGGTGAGGCCCCAGCCCTGCAGAAGCCGACCATTCAGGAGACTTATCACCATGAGTTGAAAAAGCGTTTGCCTTGCACGCCTCAGCCGGATATTAACCTTACTTGGGAGAAGTTAGCGCAAAAGACGAAGCAGGCTGCATCAGTATCACTGAAGAAGTGTTATGTTATTCCTCACGACAAGGGTTGTCGTCAACTTGCAGCGAAGGTGGCCAAAGCTCGGTTCTGGATGTCGTGGAAACCCTCGAACAGGGTCGCTGAGAGGCTCTCCGCCGCCAGTTCAGAGCTGCAAGCTGCTCTGAAGCGCCAGGATGAGCAAGCATGGACTGAATTCTTCCGTGATGTAGGAAAACTTCCACTGGGTGTTCGGATCAGGCGCACACAACAGTGCTTCAAGAAGCACAAGCGCCAACAAGGCCGGCCAGTGCAGTATTCAAGTGTCCCAATTGATGCCTGGAAGTGTAGTAGCGACGCAGATGGGTTGCCCTCCCTTATTGAAGAGGTTGACGGGGTTGCTCTCCCTCAAGGACCTACAGTTGAAGACTTGCGCCGCATACTTGCCAAGATGGGAAATGGCAAGTCACCTGGCCAGGATAGATTGCCCGCTGAGTATTTCAAGTACGCCGACGAAAGTACGCTTCAGGAGTTGTTGCAGGTAATCAAATCTGTTTGGGACACCAACTGCATGCCTGCTGCTTGGAAGCACACCGCTGTAGTTCCCATCCCCAAAGTATCCAAGCCAACTTCCGCTGCCCACTATCGTCGGATTTCGCTGCTGAGCACCGGTTATAAAATATATGCAATGTGGGTTTTGGAGCATCTGCAGCGGTACGTTGGCGAGATCGGTTCCCACCAAGCAGCATTCTTGCCCGGCCGGTCCACCACAGATCACCTATTCGTCACCCAGCGCGTTCTCCAGGAAAAGTGGAACGAGGGAACCGTCCTCTATATTATGTCCCTGGACTTGGAGAAAGCATTCGACCGCGTTAACTTGAAGTGTCTACCCGCCATACTCAAAGGTACAAAGTAACTATTTCTGTATAATACAGCCTAATGAATTTGTTTATTCCAGACAAAGGGGTTCCACACTGTGTGATTAACCGCGTGGTCGAATGTCTACGGGGTGACATCGAGCAGACCATTTTCCAGGGGAAGACCTCGCATCCGGAACCGCGACTTGGTGGAGTGAGGCAGGGATGTCCGATCAGTCCTTTCGCCTTCGACCTTATCATTGAGGCAGTTATGATCAGCGTCGAGGAGGAGTTGGGCATTTTTGTCCTGAACCAGAAAAACCGCTTGTCATTGCCCTTGGTGCTTGTCTACGCCGATGATGTGCTAATCCTGACTGAAGATGTCGTTTCGCTAGAAAAGATCGTTGCCTGCATGGAGTCCTACCTCGAAACCGTTGGATTTAACCTTAATAGAGATAAGTGTCAGTTGCTTGTTCGCGATCCGATGGGCCCTTCCGTGAAAACCGTTACGCTGTTGGGGGTAGACTACGACGTGCAGAAGTCCATGAAGTATCTGGGAATATCCCTGACTAACCGTTTAAATCGACCTCTCACTACACGGATGCGATGCCGGAACACTATACGAGCTTCTAAAGCGGTGGTGGACTTTGTACAACAACACCAGCCCACTTGGGAACTCGGGCGCCTAATTTATGAAACCGTTCTGGCGCCGGCAATGTTGTACGGAACTGAAACTTCTGTCTTAACTCGTCAGAGCCGTACCTCGTTACGAAATTACGAACGGCAGATAGTGCGCGAAATTGCTCCCCATTGTGTCCATGCTGAGGGCCATTCACCAGAAGAACCTATCAATGATTTGCTGCAAAACAGGACTGTCACCAGAAAAGCCCGTGCTCGTCAGATGCGGTGGTTTGGTCACGCCAAACGTCGTCCAGAAGATCATCCCGTAAAAGCCGCCACAAAATTTTTTGCTCAAAAGCTCCGACCTTGCAGACCCGCGTTTACCTGGTGGGACATGGTGATTGCAAACATGAAACGGTATGATAACACAACGTATCGGGGGTGGGAAATGTTGGCACAAGACAAGGATCAGTTTAATTCTAAGACCGATGAAATTTACTTGATCCCGGAATCGTCCGAAGGATCCGATATAGATATTGATAACATTTAAAAGTGATCTCTAAATAAAATCAGTCTCCTGTAACAGAATGCAACGGTTAGCAATATTATACATCCGTTTAATTACAACCAATTTCTTCATATCTAGAATGTTTCCGATTGTCAAATGGTTTGTTTATGTTTTGTAGATTGCTGATGAGATCATCGTGTTTCACTTCCTTCACTGACGTAAGCAATGTAAGCTTTTTCTTTTCCTTCTGGATGACAGCATGCCGCCCGACTATCACCAGCACAAACAAATTTTGTCAAGCAGCAGAAGGGTCTTTTCTTATCACTTTCACTCGCTCTTAATATTTCCCATAATTTCCCTGACTGCGCCCCATCTTCTCAACCCAACACATCATCAGCCTTTAGCACATTTCCCTTACGCCCCCTACCCCCTTCGGTGCATCCCAATCCTGCAAGAACCTGATTGTAAAATTAGTCAAACTTTGTTGTAAATAACTTTGAAGACAGTAATTTAGCGGATGAATAAAAAATCATATCGATAGTTCCCGTATTTTTGAAAATACTAAAATGTCTGTATCAGAAATCTGGGTGCAAAAGCTATGGTTGATGTGTACCGTTAAAGACTACCTGAGTTATTTTCTCAAATTCTAAACAGTCTATTCAAGACTAACCCCACCTGAAATTTTGTTGTATTTTACAAACGAAGCCATCTTTTTAAGAGAACTTTGCTTGCAAAATGCGTCAAAACAAAGGTAAACGCCAAGGGTAAACGCAAATCTTCTGAAGATTTGGTCGTTACGTCGGTGAAGCGTTTGAACGCTAAACCGGCTAACGGAAACAGAAAAAGAAAACAGCCTCATCCGAGGGGAATGACACTCCCGAGATGAGCCCACGATTTAGCCGCGATGTCCACGATTTCCCTCGATTGGCCGCGATTGGCGCGATTTGGCACGATTTCATCGCGATGTGAGCGCGATGTAGAAAAATCGCGCGATTTGAGCTGTCCACTGCTCGAATTAGTTTGGCAGGAACCGAATGACAGTTTTCGCTGAATCGAGCAGTGAAAAAATAACAACAACAAATTTCAACGTGTCCGACGGAATTCTGGCTGTCATGAAACAAAAGCTGGTGTAGAATCTATACTGTAGATTCCATGGACATTTCTAACTTTAGCCGGAGTTGTTGGAGCAGCAAATCTGCCACAGACCAGAAAGGTAGCACATCCTGTGCTCCGGATTGAACCACCATACGATCAAGTTCTGGACGAGGAATCGGCCGGGTGACCAAGAAAGGGACAAGTACAATCTTAACACGCTGTCGGAAAGGTTGGACGAGTGGCCATTCCGGGCATGGGGCCTGAGGATTAGACCGACATGCCCGACAGCTTAGGAACGAACAACAATGGGGTCATTCCGGAATTGGATTTTGCCAACCGTTGTAGATAGCCCCGTTTGCGATCATCATGTAGGACCGGGTGATACAAGTGCAACGCAAGTTCTTCCCTCTGTAAGGGGCGCAATATTTGTTTAATAATTGAAGGCCACTTTTAATTTTCAGCGTGATCTGAGCTGGAATCCGGAAGCTTTCAACCGGTACTTCATAAACGGGCTGGACATTCTTGCGAGCCGGGCATAGCTGGATATTGTTCCTAACTTCATCAAAATTAAAAACACTAAAAAAGAACCGACGGAACCACCGGAAGCCGAACCGCTCCTGTTGTCCACATCGCTGATGAAACGGCGAACTCCACCGCCGGCAGCGCCGGTCCAACGACGGGCATTCCATCGTAGCTTGGCATTAACTCGTCTCTGGATTTACGATTCTACACGGACGAAGTCGAGGACAAAATCGTCCTGCGGAAGAGCAAAAAAAAAGTTGCGAGCGGGAAAAGGAGAAGTAACGTCGCGAGCATCAGGAAGAGATGAAACTGTGGGACAATCAGAACGAGTGCAACTGCAACGACGAAGATTGTGGATTCAACGGCGGTGACGACAAACCTATGTTCAAGTCCCGGGACTCACCGATTGACAGTCACAAAGCAACAGCATTGGCAATTGGCCAACCAACGATCACGACCAGTGTCGCCTTCCACCCATCAAAACTTAGACCAAGGTCCCAACAGTTTCAGCCACGGTCCTCCCTACGGTCAAGCAAAAAAAAAGCAAAGTAATCCACTTTAACGAACCCCGGGTCTTTTGTGGTCTCTGTTGCAAGTTTCTGCTCATTTCTAGGCGTCCGAAGGTAAGTCACCCAGAACCTCTTTTACGCAAATGGACCGACGTTTTACTTCCCCATCCGATAGAAGGCGTGGTCAGGCAAATCTCGTCTCGAAAAATGCCACCGGGTCCGTCTGGGATTGAACCCAGGCCATACTGGGATTTATAGGCTACCACGCTAACCACTAAACCACCGGACCCGGTCAAGCACCACCATCAAATCTACGCCGGTCATCTGTACCGCCGTTCAACTTTCCGCCCAACACGGCACCGCCGGGAAGTACCGGCCACATCAACTCCGGATCTTCATCGGCTCCGCCAAATAATTACAACAACTTCAACTACGGTGGTGGTGGGAACAATTACGGCGGAACAGGGCATCGAAATGTACACCGACGATCATCATAACTTTACGCAATAACCGTCTCCGCTAGATGTCGTAATCCAGAGCAGGTGGCCACTTGACCGAGGAGGAGGAAGCAGCACGTGCCGGTGGTAGATTTACCGGAGTTGGCGTTAGCAAACCAGGGCTACAATTTGGAGGAGGCGCCGTGGGACTGACCGGATATTTTGGCGGAAGATTGAGACGCATGCATGAAAATTTAAAAGAATATGGAGTCAATCTAAGAGTGAATCTGATTAGACAATCTAATAAAAAATAAAAAAATGTCTTTCATTATAAATTAACAAAAGTCGTGAATTCAATCAATGTAAAAGCTGAAAAACGAGAGAATAGGAATTAAACGCAGTTTTCTTATGACTTATAGTCGTCCAAGCTGCAGCTTCAGGACGAGCCCTAACAAACATCCGGCACTACGACATCGGAGCTAATCTCGGTCACCAAACAACGATGGCTAGCGCTGCTCGGAATCGCGCTGGTTCGCAACTGTACTGGGTACTTCCTGTATCGCGAGGAGCAGGGCAACTGCACCGACTACCTTGTAGAAGCCACGGATTGCGGACGGCGCAAAGCGGGACCGGATCTGGTGCCAACTCAACCGCGGTGAACGCGTTTAAGCAGGATTGAATCGGATACTCGTTGTCTTCGCACTGGTATCGCGGCGCCAGCGTATTGTCCCAATCGGCATGACTCACGGTCCGTTGACGTCGTGCCTTGGCATGCTTCCTGCTGCTTGATGTTTGTTCGGCACGACGCCGAATGTTTTGCCCGGATTTTCGCAACTGCCTCCCAGTGTGCGTGAGTCCAGCCCTGCGTCGCTGTCAGCGACGGCGCTGCCAACGTGACAGCGCAAAACGACGCAACGACGAAAACGGCGCGAGCCGAAGCGCGCGCAAACGAACGAGCGGAGAGGGAGAGAGAGCGAAAAGTCACTCCGTTTCGAGACGCGAACGAGACACGTCGCGCAGTGTAAATAGTCTATCAGGAATTTGAATGTTTTGTGAAGTAAAAGGTGTAAAAGCAAGCCCCAGTGTTTTTTATCACTCAGATCCGAAAAATACAGTCCACCCGCAGAATCCAGTTGGGGGATTTGACCCCAACAATGTTCATATTTCCTTAATTTTGGCCACGCCCTCAGCACTCAAATACAACTAGCTCATCACATTTGACTCGCCTTCTTTATTCGAATTCTCCGGCGCATCGTCACGCTTTTCCGGCCGGCCGCCGACTGGCAGCCGTTTTGGTCCACGAACTTTTTCGCTGTCAGATTGTCCTCGACGTCAGCGTCCGACATGACGTCGTCGTTTTGTCCGATTCGGCGGCGCCTTTGTCGTCACTTTCCGGGTCACCGCCTGCTGCGGTGGCAGTAGAGTCGTTGTTGATTTGTTGGGTTTTTCTGCTTGTCCTTATTTTTGGTCGCCTTCTTGATGAGTCGCTCCGTAGTTTTGGGGTGGCTCCGCCAGAAGTGGATGAACCGTAGCCGTTCAGGACTGCCTTTTTGTCGGATCGAAGGTTGCGGTCACTGGTTCGGGCCAAGGATGCGGTCGGAGGCTTGCGTGCCGTACAAATCTGTTTTTTCTTCATCGTGTCCTCGACCGCGTCCGGATCGACGCGCTTTTTGTACCCGAGCGAGAGGAGGATGACCAGCAGGTACGCCTTAAATCCTTGCTGCTACTTGCCAGCAGGTGCCGTAGCAGCTCGTACGAGCCGTGGCTGGTCCATGCCGGCAAATTTGGGAGATTTGTTCGTAAGTTGCAAAACGAGTTTCAACGACGAGAAGACTCCACCGTCGGATTGCAGATCGCACAGCGATTCTGCCAGAACTTGCGTGAACAATCCCCACGGGTTCAACTCGACGCTGATTGAACTCAACCGACTCAACTTCGTCACCGTTCCGTTTTTGAGCAAGTCCTCCAGGAAGGAGGAATTTTTCACCCTGAACGGTAGAAGAAGACGGTTTGGGACAGACCGCGCAGCCACGGCTTCCTATCTACGATGAACAAGCTGCTCGTCGCAATGACCGGCTACTTCCGCTGGTTCCGCCTCCAATGTCCAATCGAATGTAACGCTAAATCGGCGCCGCGGTCGTCGAAGCGCCATCTCCGTCCCCACCATCGCTCCCCTGCTGATCTACGTCCTGCCCAAACGAAAGAAAACAACTAAACGATTACTAAAACCTGAAACAAATAGTTCCGGCTTACTACCGTCTCACTATGGTACATTGGGTGGCCAAGTTTCAAAAAAGTGACCTTCTCCAAATATTTTATGGTATTTTTTTCTCGAAAGTAAACATTCTAACTAAGAAAAATCCAAATTTTCAAAGCTCTAAGTTTGTTCATTACGGAGATACGCAAGCTGAAAGTCAAAAAATGGAGTAAAAAACAAGCGTTTTTCGTAAAAAAGGCTGATTGTTTAATTTTAACATAGCTCAGCCATTTTAAATGTTTTATTAGGACAAATATACATCGTTGGAAAGGTAATGAGATAAGCTTTGAAACTATTAATAGATAAAATGTTGTTTCCAAACCAAAAACTGAAGTTTTCATCGAATAATTGGAGCATTTTTTTGACGAATCATATTTTTTTGTGTTTGTTAATCGAGTACTTTTTTTGCTAACCGATGCTAAACATGAAACTAAGATCACTTGAAAGATTGGATTATAATCTAACATTGCTGAAATTTCCAGCCTGCGATTTTTTTGCGTTTTCGGAGATATGCCATTTTGAACATTTACGTTTTATCAAAATTTGCTGCAATCTACATATGCGCCCGTTTATTTCACTTGCTTTGCTACATACTTCGTGGGCATCGTCGCTTCAAAAATCAATACCTGGTTTCAAGAAGTTCGAAATGACTTTATTGGAATTTTCTGTTGCCTACATTCAAAATTGAGTACCTTAGTCAAAATAAGGTATTCGTACCGAAGTTTCTCAAGCGAAACTGGAGAATCTCAGTTTGATACCGAAAAAAGTATTCAGCAAAATGTTGACTTAGCATGATGAATTTCTGCGATCAATCCATGAAACTGATCCACATTTAAGTTCTATGTTGGTTAGTACAAAACATCATAAAAGTACTTTTAACATATCCTGAAGCTGTCACAAACTCTATAATCAAATGAATTTTAAGAATATGGTTTGTATTTTATCGTTTTACTTCATAATTAATATTTTGGATAAAATTAATTTTTCTGTTATTTGATTTAACAATTAAAATATTCGCAATTTATGCCCATAAGGGTGGGAGGGGGGGAGGGTGGTGGTCTCAAGTTATACGGCATGGACTCACAAAAAGAAACACAGCAGGAAATAATAAATATTTGACTTAAAATGAATTTATTACGCTTAACAAAAATTTGTTGGTTGGGGAGGAGGAGAGGGGGGGGTGAAAGAAAGAGGAGGGAGGGGTTGTGTCCTTAAAGTGGGGGAGCTTATCCATAATTTAATAATATAAACTTGCAATATAATATATATGCAATTCTGTTTCACTTGCAAATGTATGAAAAGACTATTTATTATAAACAATCAACTATTGAAAAACATGAAAAGTCATAAAAATCGACGTATATCATTTCAATACCATACAATTACCTAAATTTGTATCAAAAAAACATTTAAAAAGCAAAAAAATAATTTGGCCGCCTGTTTGTATGGAGATGGCCCATAGTGCGTCTCACGGATCTGCCGCAATCCGTCCTGAAAAAACTAGAAATTTTGTTTGTTTACATCAGAAGACTGCTCGAATCAACAAAAATAAACATTGAAGCAGTGCGCCCAATTTCGTGGGAAACTGCTAGAACGAATATTTTGTGGCAACTCTGACTGCATGAATGAAAATTTTCATTCGAGCACGATCTAAGCACGATGAGTGCGATCTGGCGCGATTTGGCACGATGAGCGAAAAAAACCGCGATGAAGGTGCGATGAGCAAAGATGGAAGAATTTAACGCGATTAGGTGCGATTTCAATGAAATCGCGAAGTGTCATCCCCCTCGGCCTCATCCGAGGTATGATTCTGATTCTGAAAGTGAGGTCAATCCTCCAATTCCATTGGCAAACAGTTTCGGTGTTTTATCCGAAACTGTTGACAAGGATCCTTCTCCTCGTACTGAGCCTTCTGCCGTCGAGAAACGAGTAAAGGCTCCGCCAATTGTAGTGACATCCGTCTCCGATTTGGCCAGCTTTCGAACGCAACTGAAGAATTGCAAGGAAACATGCAATTTGAAGGTTCGTTCCAGCTTGGTCGAAGAGGAGAATGTCACTTGTTGACGGAATCTTTACAAGATCACCAAACTTTTGTTGGTTATTTGAAAAACCACAAACACAATCACTACACGTATGAGACCAAGAATGCTCGTCCATTCAAGGCGGTCCAACGACTTGTCGGTGGATGAGATCAAAAACGAACTTACGGTGTTGCTTGGCTTTCCCCAAGTAATACCAATGAAGAAAAAATCAAACGGGAATATTTCTCGCTTTGGTTTGACTTCACAATTTTATCTGATTCATTTCAACAGAAATGAAATCAACAATTTGAAACTTTTGGACAAAGTTCAGTTTTTGTTCCATGTACGGGAAAAGTGGGAGCATTTCAAGAAACATGGCGGTAATGGACAGAATCTGACCCAGTGCCGGCGTTGCCAGGCATTCGGTCACGGTACTGATCATTGCGCCATGGTTCCAAAATGCATGGTTTGCGGGGATTCTTCTCACGACAAGGACAATTGTCCCGTGAAAGAAATCACCCAATTTAAATGTGCAAATTGTGGTGGAAATCACAAATCAAATTTCTGGGATTGCCCCATCAGAAAAAAGGTTTTGGATTCTCGTGCTAAGCATCAGCCGAAATCCAAACCGAAATTTTCTCAAAGTCAGGTTGTACCTGCATCTTTAAATCAAACGTTCGTGCTGTCTCACTCGAACAATGCTAGAAATACCCCACCATGGAAAAGTTAGGTAACCACTAATGGTATTTCTTATGCCAACGTCGTTTCGGGTTCGGGTTCATCCACGAATTTTGAATCCTCTACCAATCTTCCTGAAATTGGGCAGGTACCTCAAATATCATTTGAAAATGTTTCTGCTGGCAACGCTTTGGGATCTTCTGATCTCGGCGATGTTACGTTTGAAAAAATGACTTTTTTGCAAAACTCACTGTTTGGTTTGATTCAAACAATGAGTAATGCTACATCCATGATGGAAGCAATCCAGATTGGATTAAAATTTGCGAATGATGTTGTTCTTACCCTGAAGTTTAATCATGGATCTAAGTAATTCCATCAATATTATGAATTTTAATGCTCGCTCTTTAAAAGCGAAAGAAAATGAATTTTTCAACTTTTTACGAGTTCATAAAGTGCATGTTGCTGTTATAACCGAAACATTTTAAAAAACTGGCACTTATTTGAAAAGTGATCCAGATTATTAAGTTATAACCAATAACAGAATGAATCGAAATGGCGGTGGAGTTGCAATAGTTATCCACCGTAGTATGACTTATAGTACGTTACGTGACTTTAAGTTAAAAGTTATTGAAAGTTTGGGCATTGAACTTGAAACTTCTTTTGGGAAAATTATGATTGCAGCTGCATATTTGCCTTTCCAATGCACTGGGGAAAATTAAAATTATTTCAAAGGGGATTTGAATAAACTTACTCGGCATAGATCTCGATTTTTCATCATCGGTGATTTTAATGCCAAACACCAATCTTGGAATAATTCAAAAGTAAATTCCAATGGTAAAATTCTATTCAGAGACTGCACTTCTGGTTTTATACCCGAATGGGCCAACTTGCTTTTCTTCTGTTAGAAATCCATCAACAATTGATTTGGTTTTGACAAATCAAAGTCAGTATTGTGGTCCTTTAGTGACTCATGCTGATTTTGATTCTGATCATCTTCCAGTAACTTTTTCACTTTCTCATGAAGCAGTTACCAGACCCAATAGCTCTGTGTTTAATTATCACAAAGCTAATTGGGACAGGTATCAGCATCATATTGAGAATAATTTAAATCATGATTTTGTTTTAGAAACCAAAGCTGATATTGATTCAGCCTTGGAATCTTTAACTAATGCAATTTTGGATGCTAGGAATATTGCTATTCCTATTCCCATTATTGATGACGATCTTCAGCTTCTGATTCGTCTGAAAAATGTTCGTCGGAGACAGTATCAACGTTCTCGTGATCCTGCACTGAAGCGGATTCAAAAATATTTGCAAAAGGTTATTGACCACAGATTCACTCTCCTGCGAAATGAAAAGTTCGCAAGAGATGTCGAACAAATTAAACCTTATTCCAAACCTTTTTGGAAACTTTCAAATGTT
Organism: Culex quinquefasciatus; assembly: GCF_015732765.1. Classification (NCBI taxonomy): domain Eukaryota; kingdom Metazoa; phylum Arthropoda; class Insecta; order Diptera; family Culicidae; genus Culex; species Culex quinquefasciatus. The sequence goes on along the minus strand of NC_051862.1, from coordinate 107,190,757 downwards.
CTCAAGAAATCTCAAAAACCAATCCCTTCTTTAAAAGATGGTGATAATATTCTATTAACTAATAGGGAAAAAGCTCAAAAACTTGCTCAGCAGTTTGAGAGTGCTCATAATTTCAACTTAAATGTTTTGAGTCCTATTGAAGATCAAATTTCAATAGAATTTCAGAATATTGCTGAACAAAAATTTTCATCAGATGAAGTTTTTAATACGGATCTGAATGAAATAAAATCTATTCTAATCTAATCTAATGTAATCAGACCCTAGCGCAGCCAATCTTTCGAAGGGATCCTGGAGAGTGCCTTAGGTTAGATGACGCCTAGCACTCTTCTTGTCATTTATTAACATTTGTAGTGCGTCATTGCATTAGAATGCATTGAAACATCACAAGCGTTAAAGCGGCCAGGCCTACTGCGTAAAGCCGTATCGCAGAGATGACTCGTAATTGGGTTGAGTTTGAGCACTGAGTGTTCGAACAACAACACAATTCTGAATCGACAGGGGAGGAAGAAGCGTGGGGACACACCACCATACGCTCCGAGATTTTGTTTTGTATTCGTTGGGAGCACCATGCTAAGAAGGTTTGGTACTCCGGGACCCTCTGGGATGGGACATTGTATTTCCACGAATGCCCTGGACACTATTTGCCGTGGTTATAGCGCCACAACTCGCTCTGGATCTGAATGAAATAAAATCTATTATCAAAAAAATTAAAAATATGAAAGCCCCTGGTGAGGATGGCATTTTTTACATTTTAATTTTAAAAAAACCTGAAGCAACTTTAAGCAGCTTGGTCAAAATTTGCAACAAATGTTTTGATTTGGCATACTTTCCCAGTAGTTGGAAAAATGCCAAAGTAGTTCAGATTTTGAAACCGGATAAAAATCCTGCTGAAGCCTCAAGCTATCGGCCCATTAGTTTGCTTTCATCTATTAGTAAATTATTCGAAAGAATAATTCTTAATAGAATGATGACGCACATTAATGAAAATTCAATTTTCGCTGATGAGCAGTTTGGATTTCGCCTTGGGCATTCTACTACTCATCAGTTATTGAGAGTTTCAAATTTAATTCGAAGCAACAAATCTGAGGGCTATTCTACTGGCGCTGCTCTTCTAGACATAGAAATGGCATTTGACAGTGTTTGGCATAAAGGTTTGATTGCGAAATTCAAAAGGTTTAATTTTCCGATTTATATCGTGAAAATTATTCAAAATTATTTGACGGATCGTACTCTGCAGGTATGTTATCAGAATAGCAAATCTGATCAACTACCTGTACGTGCCGGCGTCCCTCAAGGAAGCATTTTGGGTCCAATTTTATACAATATTTTTACTTCTGACTTGCCTGATTTGCCCCCAGGATGTCAGAAATCATTTTGTGCTGATGATACAAGCATCTCCGCCAAAGGTAGAAGCCTTCGTGTCATCACAAGAAGATTACAAAAAAGCTTGGATATTTTCAATTCTTATTTAAAAGAATGGAAAATTACTCCAAATGCTGCAAAAACTCAACTTATTATTTTCCCTCACAAACCAAGGGCTGATTTTCTTAAACCAAAAAGTCATCACATTATAAAGATGAATGAGGTAAATTTAAAGTGGGAGGATCAAGTGAAATATCTTGGACTTGCTTTTGACAAAAACCTTACTTACAAGGATCACATTGAAAGTATCCAGGTTAAATGTAACAAATATATTAAATGTTTGTATCCGCTTATAAACAGGAATTCTAGACTTTGTCTCAAGAATAAACTGTTAATTTATAAACAAATTTTCAGACCTGCCATGCTTTATGCTGTGCCGATCTGGACAAGCTGTTGCCTAACCAGGAAGAAAAAACTTCAGAGGATTCAGAGCAAAATTCTGAAAATGATTCTGAAACTTCCTCCCTGGTTCAGCACCAGTGAACTTCATCAATTAGCCGAAGTTGACACTTTGGATGTTATGTCCAATAAGATAATTGATGCATTTCGACAAAAATCATTGCAGTCTTCAGCTGCATTGATCCGCTCTTTATATAGTTTATAAGTTAGTTTTAAGCAGGGCTGTGGAGTCGGAGTCGGAGTCGGAGCCGGAGTCGGTGGAGTCGGGTCTTTTTGGGGACCTGGAGTCGGAGTCGTCAAAACTCGAATAGCTTGAGTCGGAGTCGGAGCTGGCTAAATTTTATGAGCTGGAGTCGGAGTCGGAGCCGGAGTCGTAAATTTCTGATAGACCTGGAGTCGGAGTTATCAATATATTTTATATAATTTATAAACTTATTTATTGTTCAATATTTGTTATAATTTTTTGGTTAATTACCAATTTTTTAAATGTATTTATTGAATCGCGTGCAGTGCGTTGACATTTTTTTTTATCAATTTATTTTTTGGATCAAGATAATTATCAGATGTCATGTTGTTTTCGAAGCATTTTTGTTGTGATTGGAAAGCTCTTATTGTGTAATTTCACTAAGATCACAGCATGATAATCTGTTAATCCTCTCTTGTCAATGTTTGTATACACTAAACTATAGTTTCATAACTCATGCAATAGTAAATAATTGTGGCTGTGTAGTCAAAAAATTAAAACATATTTAAATTATTATTAACATATTTAATTGATTCTTTGCTGTCTCTTTTTGCTTGTATTTACAATATTTAAAAAAAAGTATTTACACCTCTTGGGCCCTATGCGCATTTTGTGATGAAACATGTTAAGAATTCAAAGTTTGACAAAAACCTAGTACCTACTACGTTTTATTCAAAAACTCATGCCGAACATTTTGCTACAAAAAGCTCATGAAAAGATGATTTCTATAAAACTTCTATAACAAATACTATTACAAAAATAAAAAAGGTGCTAAAAAAAATTGTACACCTTTCGAAAATTAACATAAAGTTATTTGTTAACAAATCACCATAAATCCAGCCCCCCAACTCCAAATTGGCATCTTTGACCGATATAAAATAATTTAGATTGAATATAAAGTTTACTAACTACTTAGTATAAAAGTTTACATAACACTGGAAATTCTATATAAAACTTATCTAAACTTAATTTTGCAAACTTTTAATTCAACTAAATGTCAATATATCACCATAGAATTGCTAAGATTTTAAGTAGATCTTTTTTTATAGGAAAATTAAGGTTCACTATCGGTACTAACGAAAAAAAAAATATATTTAAAAAAACATTTGTAAAATTGACATTATAACTCTACTAATAAATTATCAACTATTATACTGCCCCTGATCGCATAAAAAAAGTCGAAGTAAAAAATATTTGCAAGTGGTGGATCCCTAAATAATATCTTTGAACAAGTCTATTTTTTTTAAACACCTTTAATCGGGGTGATATAATTGCTATAATTTTAATTTATTTTTCAAATTTTAGAATTTTCTCATTATTTATATGTTTAAAGTGTGTACTGGGCTGGATCACACAATTTCTATGTACGTCCTCTGAAATAAATTCAAAAGAGCTTTAAAAATAGTGACTTTGAAAATTGTCTATTTCAAAACCAGGATATCATTGATAGTTACTGTGTTTCTTCAAAATTTCAGCCTAAAGTTATGCAAATTGATTTTATATGTCAATTCGATCATGAAGGCTAACTTTCTTTTAATATAATTACTTTCTTTTACCGCAGTACCGCAGAGTTCTTTTGGCCTCAGTCCAGTCAGCTTCTGTTGGGTTGCTTACTTTACGACCGAGTATGGAAGTCGTGATCGCGATGTCCGGCCTGGTACATACTGCAACATAGAGCAAAGCACCTACTAGACTATGGTACTTCTCGTTGTTCTTCATCGATTGAAACTTCTTCAATCTCTGGGTTAGGGCAGGCCCATTACCTCTTAGCAGAGTGTAGTTAAAATGCGACTGTTCAGTTTGAATGTTCAGTCCAGAATGTATTTCGTTTCCCAAATAGTTAAAAGGTAACTTCGATTGTCTTCAATCATCAAATATTCCAGGCTTCTTCGATTCGGTATTTCTTCAGTATACATAATTCGTATTTAGAATTTTGCGAAACACCCCGAATATAAATGTCACCCCGGTTTACAGTATTCGCGCAAGTGTGAACTGAAATGTGAGTGATGTGATTAATTCAAATTTTAAAAATATTTTAAATAAAGATTAGGTGTCGGAGTCGGAGCCGGAGTCAACAATTTGTGGAAAAATGGAGTCGGAGTCGGAGTCGGAGTCGGAGTCGGAGTCAACTAGAGTTGGAAGGCCGGAGTCGGAGTCGGAGCCGGAGTCATCAATTTGTGGAAAGCCGGAGCCGGAGTCGAAGTCGGAGTCAGCTTAACTCAGAAAGCCGGAGTCGGAGTCGGAGTCGCTTGAAATATGACCCGACTCCGCAGCCCTGGGAATCCCTTTTCCCTTTTGTACATGTAGGACCTCCTACATCTAAAATCACTGAATAGCGAAAGCTACAATATTTCATGAATAAATGAAAGTTGCTAGTATTTAAAATTGAGGAAAAGTCATCGATTGTGATTGGACACTCAATAATATTTTCACTGAATGAATGTACATGGAAGAGAAAATCAAAATAAATATAAATTGAAAAAAAGGTGCCCTGGGAGAAAAGCGTGTTCCGTACGAGCTTCATCATGTGTACCGCATCGAGTAACGCGAAGACTGGAGCTCCCGTCGACGGATGTGGAAATGACGTGCGCAGTGGGTGTTCTGGGCGAAGATCACAACCGAGAGCGTTTGCCGTGCAAATATTGGTCCTGGTACCGTCAAATGTCAAAGATACGACTGTAGCGCCCACATCGTGAAGTTTTTGCAGGATTTCGTTGACGATGTCTCTCTGAGTGGTTGCCTTGATCAAATCGACGAGATAGTATGCAATCGGTATTTTCCACGTATCATCGAGAGCAGTTAGCATGAAGAACAGCGCAGACTTGGCCGCTTGAATGCGTTGTTGAGTGCCATCTTCACATTTCTGGAAACGGTATGCCACACCGTTTAGTTTTTTCTGCTTCGAGTCCCATGTTATCTGTTTCCTCATGCCCATCTCGTCCATTGACATTCCGATGACCAATACTTGCCCTTGGCCAGCTTTTTCATCCGCTTTGAGTTTCACTGCCTGCACTGCTTGTTCATTTATCCCTTGGTCTCCGTCAATGTTTCGTACCAACGTACAACCGATCTCGAATGCGGTAACTTGTTCGCCAACATTCGCCGAACGTAGTCGTATGCCCTCGGCGAATAAAAATGCAACGTGGTCGCAAATGCCTGTAGTACAGGGCTGTACGGCTCACGCATCTTGTGTAGAGCCAATTCTCTGAACAATTCATTGTCGGAGGCAAAACTCTGAAATTTGAAAAGATTTTTTAAGTATTTAAAATCTTTTTACTTTTAAACAGATTATCGTGTGAGCAGCAGCGCCGAGAAGATGGATTTTTGTGGCGTTCTTTTTGTGCTGTATTCGTGATCGTGTTCATATCATGCATGCGGTGAGGGGGGTCATTGTGCTAATGAATATTATTGCGCGTCATTATCGTGTGAGCAGCAGCGCCGAGAAGATGGATTTTTGTGGCGTTCTTTTTGTGCTGTATTCGTGATCGTGTTCATATCATGCATGCGGTGATGGGGGTCATTGTGCTAATGAATATTATTGCGCGTCATTATCGTGTGAGCAGCAGCGCCGGGAAGATGGATTTTTGTGGCGTTCTTTTTGTGCTGTATTCGTGATCGTGTTCATATCATGCATGCGGTGAGGGGGGTCATTGTGCTAATGAATATTATTGCGCGTCATTATCGTGTGAGCAGCAGCGCCGGGAAGATGGATTTTGTGGCGTTCTTTTTGTGCTGTATTCGTGATCGTGTTCATGTCGAATTACGTGGAAGGTGCGAAGCCGCGTTTTAGGATTCTTGTGTCTTTGTTGTTTTATTTGTGTTTCCATCTGGAGTATTAGTTTTAAAATTATTTTCATTTTTTACAGCTTCCTGGAATTATTTTAAATCAAATGTCTACATGTAAATTTGTCTACTCACTATTTGAATTATTTAAATGTTCATATTATTCCTTATCCTATTCCTTTCCTGTAATATACCATCTCCTCATACCATATATGATCAAACTGCTTAAATTAACGAAACTTTCTAAAACAGCATGGGAACCATCTGGAGCATTTATATTTTAAATAACTGTTTTTTTACAGCTTCCTGGAATCATCTTGATTGTATTTATTATATTCATTTATTTACTATATTTATTATATGTATTATTTATCATTATTACAAAACTATATGCTTATTAGATAATACACTACAGACTCACATTTACACTTACAAACATTCAAATCATTAAATACATTACGCACTCAACCATTTTCATCGGCCCGATGAAATTCCCTAACCCCATTCCAAACCTCCCAAAAATATTCCGTTCACTTTTAAAAGTCGCATGGGTTCCCTGCACTTTTGCCACTAGTGAACAACAAAAACATCCTCCCAAATCCCCACGGGACTGTATGGGCGTAGCCTTGGAGCACAGTGTGGAAATTTACGTTCTTAGATATTCTTGGTTGTACCGGGCAGCAATCAAATTGTCTAAGAATATTGAATTGACCATTGTGGCACCCCCTACAGCGTGGTGCAGACCCGTTATGCTATGCTATGCTATGCTAAAATCTTTTTACTTTTAAACAGTGTACCCTGAGGGCGCGATCCGCAACAGCTGTCGTCAGTCGCAGCTTTTGCAACTTGCCACAAAGTTCCTCCATGCTGTGCACCTTCAGCAGGGAGCGCTTGTTTTGGGCCCGCAGAGCTCGGATCTGTTTTATATACCTTCATTTTGGGCACCAAAACCACAGCTTCTTCTGGTCTCAGGTCGTCCGGAATGTCACCAACAAATCGCAGTGTTCTGAAATTATGAAATGATTAATAAAAATAGTAATATTAAAAAATGAATGATCAAACAAAAATTACCTTCTACGGGTTTTTGGGTCATCGCCGTTTCCGACAACGTCCCGATCGTGCAGTATCATCGTGCTCATAGGCCCATCGCACTATGGGGTTTCAGGCGGCCATAAATCGAAAAACCGACATACTCTAATTATTTTTTTGGTATTTTTCTCGAAAATAAACATTCTAACTAAGAAAAATCCGGAGTTTGAAAGTTGTAGGTTCAAAATTCACTGATGCAGACCTTCAAAGGCGAAAATGGTAAGAAAAAACATGTTTTTTGACAAAAAAGGTGCAGTGGTAATCCTACAGGTATTACCATCATGACGAAGAACTTCGGACACAAAAGTAAATGAAATTTTTAGAGTTTTTAATACTTGCGTTTCTGGGCCACAAAATTAATCACGAAATAATTATTTCGAAAGATCTATTTATTTTTGCTCAAAGATGGTCTCATGGTATTTTGACGTTTGATAACAATTAAAACTTTCAAACGCTTCTTTAGCTAATCGTGATGGCAAAATTTTCGGGCCAGTTGATATGAAATCATTTCATCAATTTTCTGTTAATCTTTCGGCATTGAACAATTTTCAAGAAATATTTTGCAAGCAATAAAATTTATTACAAAGAGTCATTCTGAACCATGTGTTAAAGACACAACACACAAACCCTAGAGCTTGATACCCATATTGCCCCAACTCTTATGGTTCCGCAAATGTCCCCCTATCGGAACACCCCCGGGGCCTCCGGCCACTCCAGGTGGTGGCCACTGCTGACAAAATTTAAAATTTCATGTCCAGTATCAAAATCCCTAAAGTTTGATACCCATATTGCCCCAACTCTTATGGTTCCGCAAATGTCCCCCTATTGGAACACCCCCGGAGCCTCCGGCCACTCCAGGTGGTGGCCACTGCTGACAAAATGTCAAATTTCATGTCCAGTATCAAAATCCCTAAAGTTTGATACCCATATTGCCCCAACTCTTATGGTTTCGCAAATGTCCCCCTATCGTTATACCCCCGGGGCCTCCGGCCACTCCAGGTGGTGGCCACTACTGCCGAAATCTCAAATTTCATGTCCAGTATCGAAAACCCTTAAGTTTGATACCCATATTGCCCCAACTTGTATGGTTCCGCAAATGTTCCCCTATCGGAACACCCCCGGGGCCTCCGGCCACTCCAGGTGGTGGCCACTGCTGACAAAATGTCAAATTTCATGACCAGTATCAAAATCCCTAAAGTTTGATACCCATGTTGCCCCAACTCTTATGGTTCCACAAATGTCCCCTTATCGGAACACCCCCGGGGCCTCCGGCCACTCCAGGTGGTGGCCACTGCTGCCAAAATGTCAAATTTCATGACCAGTATCAAAATTCCTAAAGTTTGATACCCATATTGCCCCAACTCTTATGTTTCCGCAAATGTCCCCTTTTCGGAACATGCCCGGCCTGCGGCCACTCAGGTGGCGGCCACTACTGCCAAAATGTCAAATTTCATGCCCAGAATTAAAATCCCTAAAGTTTGATACCCATTTTGCCCCAACTCTTATGGTTCCGCAAATGTCCCCCTATCGGAACACCCCCGGGGCCTCCGGCCACTCCAGGTGGTGGCCACTACTGCCAAAATGTCAAATTTCATGCCCAGAATTAAAATCCCTAAAGTTTGATACCCATATTGCCCCAACTCTTATGGTTCCGCAAATGTCCCCCTATCGGAACACCCCCGGGGCCTCCAGCCACTCCAGGTGGTGGCCACTGCTGACAAAATGTCAAATTTCATGACCAGTATCAAAATCCCTAAAGTTTGATACCCATATTGCCCCAACTCTTATGGTTCCACAAATGTCCCCTTATCGGAACACCCCCGGGGCCTCCGGCCACTCCAGGTGGTGGCCACTGCTGCCAAAATGTCAAATTTCATGACCAGTATCAAAATTCCTAAAGTTTGATACCCATATTGCCCCAACTCTTATGGTTCCGCAAATGTCCCCTTTTCGGAACATGCCCGGGGCCTGCGGCCACTCCAGGTGGCGGCCACTACTGCCAAAATGTCAAATTTCATGCCCAGAATTAAAATCCCTAAAGTTTGATACCCATTTTGCCCCAACTCTTATGGTTCCGCAAATGTCCCCCTATCGGAACACCCCCGGGGCCTCCGGCCACTCCAGGTGGTGGCCACTACTGCCAAAATGTCAAATTTCATGCCCAGAATTAAAATCCCTAAAGTTTGATACCCATATTGCCCCAACTCTTATGGTTCCGCAAATGTCCCCCTATCGGAACACCCCCGGGGCCTCCAGCCACTCCAGGTGGTGGCCACTGCTGACAAAATGTCAAATTTCATGACCAGTATCAAAATCCCTAAAGTTTGATACCCATATTGCCCCAACTCTTATGGTTCCACAAATGTCCCCTTATCGGAACACCCCCGGGGCCTCCGGCCACTCCAGGTGGTGGCCACTGCTGCCAAAATGTCAAATTTCATGACCAGTATCAAAATTCCTAAAGTTTGATACCCATATTGCCCCAACTCTTATGGTTCCACAAATGTCCCCTTATCGGAACACCCCCGGGGCCTCCGGCCACTCCAGGTGGTGGCCACTGCTGCCAAAATGTCAAATTTCATGACCAGTATCAAAATTCCTAAAGTTTGATACCCATATTGCCCCAACTCTTATGTTTCCGCAAATGTCCCCTTTTCGGAACATGCCCGGGGCCTGCGGCCACTCCAGGTGGCGGCCACTACTGCCAAAATGTCAAATTTCATGCCCAGAATTAAAATCCCTAAAGTTTGATACCCATATTGCCCCAACTCTTATGGTTCCGCAAATGTCCCCCTATCGGAACACCCCCGGGGCCTGCGGCCACTCCAGGTGGCGGCCACTACTGCCAAAATGTCAAATTTCATGACCAGTATCAAAATTCCTAAAGTTTGATACCCATATTGCCCCAACTCTTATGGTTCCACAAATGTCCCCTTATCGGAACACCCCCGGGGCCTCCGGCCACTCCAGGTGGTGGCCACTGCTGCCAAAATGTCAAATTTCATGACCAGTATCAAAATTCCTAAAGTTTGATACCCATATTGCCCCAACTCTTATGTTTCCGCAAATGTCCCCTTTTCGGAACATGCCCGGGGCCTGCGGCCACTCCAGGTGGCGGCCACTACTGCCAAAATGTCAAATTTCATGCCCAGAATTAAAATCCCTAAAGTTTGATACCCATATTGCCCCAACTCTTATGGTTCCGCAAATGTCCCCCTATCGGAACACCCCCGGGGCCTGCGGCCACTCCAGGTGGCGGCCACTACTGCCAAAATGTCAAATTTCATGCCCAGAATTAAAATCCCTAAAGTTTGATACCCATATTGCCCCAACTCTTATGGTTCCGCAAATGTCCCCTTATCGGAACATCCCCGGGGCCTCCGGCCACTGCAGGTTGTGGCCACTACTGCCAAAATGTCAAATTTCATTACCAGTATCAAAATCTCTAAAGTTTGATACCCATATTGCCCCAACTCTTATGGTTCCGCAAATGTCCCCTTATCGGAACATCCCCGGGGCCTCCGGCTACTCTAGGTGGTTGCCTCCCGCTCATGCCGGCTGGCATGTCTATGCCTCCAGGCCATCTGCTCCCGGGCCTCCATCCAAGCCGTCTGCTACCGGGCTTCCAGGCCATCTGCTCCCAATGTTGACTCGTCGACGTCCAGCAACAGAATAAATTTTCGGAACTGACCGAGCCGCTTTTTGTTGATTTAGTTCGGGGACGTATGCCCCGCCTTTTTGCACCCATTCTCCTATACCTCCTTATTCGCTTGTTGCCCGTCGACGATCCGAAAATTATGAGGTAGAGTGGGGGTGATTTTAGATACATCAATCTCACGTCTCTCGATTGACTGATTGGGAAACGTTTGTTCAACCAACCAGCGTGCGCTAAGAAGAGGGGAAATTTGCCGAGAGGGGAAGGTGAAACCAAAGCGTTTCATTTCGCTTCGCGAAATTTTGGATTGCTACCCTGTATAGAGCCCTAAGACGAAGTTCTTCGTCAAAAAATGATTATTTTTCATAGTTGTACTGTGTAGCTGTTTATGTATTTTTTCCTGCATCATTATATATATTCAGAAAGGTAATTTTACAAAACACACTTTTACAGGCTAAAAAAATAATAATAAAAAAAGATGGATTTTTATTCAAAATTTAGTTTTTTTCAACTTTGTTAATGGAGTACTTTTTTGTGTGCATTTGTGCGATCTGAAAATTTTGCAGCTTAAAATTTGAACCATGTCCTAACTTGTCTCCAAATTTCAAAGTGCACTTACCCGGTCACGAGAAATTCTAACAGAGTTTGTTCTGCTAGAATCCTGCTAGAATAATTCTAGCAGGCCAGTCAGAATTTTGTAAGAATTTTGCCGGAATTTTCTGACAGAGCGAAATCTGACAGAAATCTGTAAGAATTTAGTTAGAAGACTCTGACAGAGGAAAACCAGCGAAAATGACGTCATTTTCGCTGAACCGATTGGCAATTTCCGACCACCATCTTGAAAGCGAACTTGTTCGCACAGGTTGTGGTTGGTCTTCCAATCAAAAAAGATGCCGTTCCTGTTTAGTTCCGGTGTCCTTCCTTTATCCACCCGTGCTGTGGTAAGAATAATACATATATATTATTTTTTCTTGAAATAAATGCTTATTGCCTTTCTCACAGATACTGGAACCGTGTGACATCGGAGAACATCCGGACCTAGTCCGACAACGACAACGATATCAGCACGGTGGCCAAGAACATCGAAACCCGATGCCGACGGCGAGGAAAAAATGGCCGGGTTTTTCGGACCAGATATGACGCAAGTAGCATACTTCGCTGAAACAACAAACGGACCACGCGGACCACACGCCACAGGAACCATTTCCGGAAGAGAAATCAATGCACTGCAGTCGTGGAATATTGGTATTTTTTATGCAGTGGATAAGTTCTACTCAAGTTTAAGGTTCTACTTCATTTATAGAAAAGTGTAAAGTGTGAATACTATCTTAAAATAAAGCTGCCTGAAGCATTGTTTTATATAGCTAGAATAGAAATGTCTAGCAATCAAAAATAACTCACTTTTTATTGATAATAATCATCCTTTAAAGTTCTAACACAATTCTAGCAGGATTCCAGCAGAAAATTTTGCCGTCTCATTCTAGTAAAATTCTTATAGAATTCTAGCAGGTTGGCCTGTCAGAATAGTTCTAGCAGCATCTAGCAGGATTCTTATAGAACCGGTTGATTTCGCCGGCTCCTGCTAGAACCGGTTATTGCATTTGAGCTAGAATTCTTTGAGAATTCTCACAACGTTCTAGCAAACTGATGGCATAGTTCTAGTAAGAATATTTTCGCTCTGGTAGAATTCTGTAAGAATCCTGTGAGAACGCCGTGACTGGGTATGTGCACTTTTTGAGTTATGCCATTTTGAACATTTTGATTCATGCAAGAAAATCAATGATTTCGCGTATACATTAATTACCTGCGGAGGCAGAAATGACGTACCTGCTATGTATGTTTTGAAATTGATTTGATATTCATGACTTTGTTGGTACCCTAAGTATGTTTAATAAAATTAGAAATTCCTATTCTAAGTATTTTACAGAAACGATTCGTCGAATATTCATATCAGTTCGTTGTTGTGTTCTTTTGAAAGTATGGATAATAATACCGTAGTGTCCCTGTACGATATAACGAAGCACTATTCTGAAAACGTGAGAACTGCTTTCGAGTATATTTGTATTTTTATAATAATAACATTGCAGAACCATCACATGATCACCCAAGCAGCATCGCGCAACATGTTGAAAACGTCTAAGTCCAAATTTAGTTACAACAAGGGAGCAACAATGTTGCAATTTGCAAAAATGTTACATCGAAACATAGTTCTTCATCCAATAGTTACCGTTATATGCTGTGGCAACAATTTGATTTTGTGTATTGATGCAACGTTTCGGTGACATTATTGTACCAATGTTGAAACAAACAAAAAACATACTTCATGTTGAGCGGCGAATGTTGCAAATTAGTTGCAGCAAAGTTTCCTTGATAAAACTAGTTGTAAACATCGTTTGCCATGGGCCATGACATAAACACATCTTTAATGAAAAAAATAAATTTTATGCAGTTTGTCGTTTTGTTGCAACCATTAAAACACAAAAATGTAGTCCACAATGTGCAAGCGCCTAAAAAAATGAAATAAGCTACCAAAAAATCTGTCCATACGGACTTCTTACAGTCAAAAGTATTGGGGCATGAAGATGAACTTCTAACTAAATTTTTCCACACTGTTATCGACTTCAAACGATAATTAGACACATCAGCAAATAACGAATTCAGTATTCATGATATAATTCTGCTGATTATGACGAGGAAGATTTCGCGGATGAGTCAAAACAAGTCTGACGACCTCCGCAACACACACACGACAAGAGTACTTAGGTGTCCGAGCCACCTACCCGGAGCCACTTAGCTTCTCGCCGGTGGGCAGTCTTGCCCATCAGATTTCCCGGCGAGACTCTTTCACGGTTCCGGCCGTGGCCCCACTACGTGACCACCCAAATCAACACCCTCCGTGGGGTACGGGACAGCCGAAACCAGCCTAGGGCTGACGGAACCCACTCCGCGACGTTTCGCACCCCTCGATTTTTCGCAAGGGGGAGGAGAACCACCTACCAAGAAACATTCGCTATCCAGAAATTAAGATTCTTAAAACACACCTTCTAAAGAGCCTTCTAAACACAATTCATCATTTACGATCTCACCGCTGAAATAAAATGAGATCTTTTATTTCGTTTGACAGTTCAATAGACAAATTAATGTTTGCAAATTTTATGTTACCATTATGTTACCACAACGTTACACAAATTGGGGTGTTGGATATTTAGCTTCAACATCGTTGCTACATATCTGAAAAGTTAATAATTTTTTAAATCAAGACTAACATTTTAAATGGGCGTAATATTCAATGTTTGGCCCTTTTAAAATGTTAGTCTTGATTTAAAAATATTCAAAATATTTTTTTCGAAAAGATCGCAAAATTTCACGAATGTTTCATGTACTAACATTGAAAATCGGACCATTAATTGCTGAGATATCGTCATTAGAAAATGGTGGGCTGTTTGGGTGAGACTTAGAAAACTTCAATTTTCGTGTTTCTATTTCTTTAAGCCGCTGTATCTCAGCAACCAGAGGTCCAATCTTCAATGTCTCTTAGACAATTTTATAGAAAATTTTCTGAACTTTTAAAAAAAAAATATTTTTAGAAATGGTCACTCATGGTCAATATTTATAAAAATCGAAAAACTGCAAATATTTCGCTAAAATCAAACTTTCTGTGGCTATATCTTGAAAACGGAGCCCTTTATCAAAAAATCTGTGAAGTACTTTTCGATTTCAAATTCAATTTTGCATTAAAAAATAATGTCAAACTTGTTTTTGCATGAAACTTCGATTTTTTCCAAAAATCACATTTTTTTCAAAAATTCATAACTCGGCGGCAGATTTTTGGACCATGTTTCTCTATGGCTCAAAAGTTGCGGATTTTTGTCCTTTAAAACATATCAAAAAATCTCGAAAATCAAAAAATACGTGATTTGGAAAATTGAGTTTTAGTGAAAAAAAGTTGATAAAAAAATCTGCAATTTTTTTTCCGTGTACCTGTTTTTTTCTCAATAGTCCTCAACAATACCTACAACTTTGCCGAAGACACCAAATTGATCAAAAAATTCACTCAAAAGTTACAGCTGTTTGAATATTTACATACCATTTTTGTATGCGCCATGATGGTAGATTGGAAAAAAAAATCATAATCAATTTTCAGCTATTTAAACCCATTTTTTACGATGTTTTTCTACAGAATTGACATTCTGCATAACTTGCATTGAAAAGCAGATAATTTTAAGATATATTTGCCAAAAAATTTTTATTTCCAAACGAAAATAGCTCTAGAAAACATAGCAAATTTTAAAAATATTAAGGGCGCATGAAAAAATCACGAGTAGAATGAAATTTTACTCGGTAAACTTTAAATGGCCAAAGAAATACATCTTCTTTACATTTAAGAAAAACAATTTTGTTTGTTGTCGACGAAAAATGCGACTGGTTTATTTTTCCAGACTTATCCATTTTTGTTTTGTAGCGAAGCCAAAGCGGAAACATATTTATCGAGAAATTAATTAGAAGTTTCCCACTCAGCGCGTTCCGTTTGAATTCCGTTTAGAATTCCGCTTGAGCGAAAAAAGTTCGATTCGAATTCTAAACAGTGTTCGTTTTAGATTCTAAACCGCATTCCGTTTCAAACGCAACAACCGGTTCCGTTTGAGTTTTCGCCGCAAATCGGTTCAAGCGGAATTCAAACGGAATCGAAATGGAATGGACGGGTTAGTTTTGACAGCTGCTTCTTCTTCTTCTTAGTATCGAGATTTTTCTTTTTTGTTTTGGTTGAATTGAAATTCAATCAGAAAAAAAACAGATTGAAATTTTGTTTAAACTTTGAGATTATTTTTTATTATTTCTATCGTACTTAAGTTAAAACCATAACAGGTTTCCCGACGACGGTTTCCTATATGTACTTATCGCCTTTTGAATTATTAATAAAAACACGAGTCCCAGCCCCAAATTCCCAATTTTTAATCATCTTTTTTTCGCAAAATTACATAGGCTTTAGTAAAGGAGATTATGTGAAATTCGTTCTGCTGCTTCTTGCTGCTGGACGTCCGCGTAATCTGGATAGCCGATTGCAGACTTGCCGGTTTTCGTTCCGATCGGGTGGATTTTATTTTATCTTGTCCGCTGACTTGGAGAGTCGCATCGGATGATTCGACCGTACTAGACGCCGGGATGATTTACGCGGGATTCCATCGTTTTCGTCTTGGCCGCCGTTGATCGTATCGGATGATTTCGTCGACTGGAGCGCGGCCGCTTGGTCCAAGTGAGACTCGTCGTCGTCGCACCGAGGTTAGGTTGATTGGCAGGCATTCGAATGGCGGCGATCCGTGCAGGAAGATGTTACGATTCTATCGGAGGAGTTTCTCCACGATCGTCGGTAGCAGGATCGTCGACATGGTGCTGGTCGTGTTCTGTCGAACCGGTGTCCACTGCTGCAGTAGGTAGATCTTGCTCGTCGCCTCCCCCGGGATGTTCTCATCCGCAATCCTGCCAACTTGGTATAGCTGGGTTACGATGCACGACACCTCCTAGCATCACTGATTTGGCCGTGGGTCCGCTGGTCTTAAGTTCCCAGCTACTGCAGCCACCATGCTCTACGGAATGAAGCATTCGTTCTACAGTTGGTCCACTAGCAACAAGCAGGTGGTCGCAGCGACTGCGAAGGTGGTCCACTCTTAACCGCTGAAACCATTACCCTGGTAGGTCGGCGGAGGAGGAGGTGGTGCTGGCGGTCCAACGCAATCGGAGGGTTCGGCACGACAAAGGAATTGGGACGTCGTCGAGTGTTCTCCGCCGCTGAACCATGCGCGCCTGGGTCATGCTTTCGAACGGGTAAGCCGCGTCACTGCTGGCGCCGACACCGTCAGGTGCGTTTGGTACGAGCACCGCCAGCTTGCCGTCCATCGGGTTCGGCAACTTAGACACGACGGTGTCACTCTCCGGAGGGGGCACGAGCAATTACGCCACGACCGGCCACTAGAGGAGCCCTCGCTGGGTGTTGTTGAAGCGGTGGATTCTTCTGAAAAAGAGACAAACAAAGAACGATCGTTAGTACAAGCTGTTGACGACTTCCAACATCCCACTCGAACTCACCCGTCGAAAGTACGATCTCCTGGCCAACCAGCTAGACCGACAGCATCGTGTCGCCGACGACGTGTCGCCCTCAGCACGCAGGACAGGTCCGACCTTAGGCCCACACATTCCGCAGCTGGCTGGTTCCAGTGGCCACAATTTTCCAGCGGGCGCATCGAGATCGGCCGTTTAATTCAAAGTTGGCCAACGTTCAAATCGAGGAACACCCCGCGACTGTCCACCTGAATTAAAAATATTTCAATGTTGATTTTGATTATAAATGAAAAGTTTAAAAAACTTACGTGTGCTGTGAAAAAAATCTTGCACGCGTGCTTCCGCCGCAGAAGCGCCTCAAGACCAGTCCGGCCAAGGCTAAATCGGTCATCACTGCCAAAGCGTCCCAGCCACTGGCGTCGACCAAGGCAGAGTTCGGTGCCGCCAAAAGCGCCGGGAATGTGGACCGCAGAATGAGAACCCCGACGGAGGTTGCACACGTTCGGCTCTGGTGGCCTGTCCCAGCATTAGCAAAATGTTAGGAATCTGAAAGAGGAGTCGTCTGTTATTGGGTGAATGGTCCAAATCCTTAGAAATGTAGCGTAACTCACCAGTTCGATTATTTCCACAGCAACAGCAAAAATCCCCGAAAAAACGTGGCGCGAATGAACAGGACCGAACAAGTTTTGCTTTTTGCTTTTTTTTCCTAACACTTTGACGTTTGATTGAAAAAAATCAACAAGAAAACCGCTTCGGCGAAACGCGGCGAAATGTCATCGAGGTTCTGCCGTACACCAGCAGGTGTCGCTAATGTGCTAAAATGGCTCAAACGGAATCTAAACGGAGTCCAACCGGAGATTCCGTTTAGAAAATTTCGAAGCAATTTTCGAAGCGGAATTCGAAGCGGAATGAACCCGTCAAGCGGAGAACGGTTTGATTGGGTTGCTGCGCTTGAAATAATTTCGGGTGCACGATTGATTTCAAGCAACCATAAATTTCACCAAAATGGAAACATATTTGCAACATATTTGTTACATTGTTGCAACACCATCAATTTCTCCTACAAATATTAGCATCGCATAGGAAACATTGCCGCAACACGTTCACAACTATCTGGCTATTGTTGCCAATCGCGTTGTTGTCGTGCGCTTTTTTTGTCACCAGGAGTGTTGCGTACATGTTGCCTGAGCAATATTGGATTGTTTTGAATTAGTTGCAAATAAGGCTTGGCGACAATAAATGCTGCTTGGGCAACTCAGGGAAAAACCACAGAGGAAAAACTACGCATGTTGTTCTGTAGCTTCAAAACACCGAAAACAAATTTTAATTGGGAGGAAGTCTTCAAAGAGAGGTGGATTTACTCAAGAAGAAGGGGAGGGAGATTGAACGGAAATCAGAAACATTAACATAGCATAAACCGCCATTCCGGGCATCAAATAGACAGAGCAAGAATATTAAAATTCACCACTTTAATGCATGTGGCCTCAAATATATGAAAAAATCGAAAATTAAACTTTTTTTTTGGAAAAATATCAAAATTCATTTGTTTTTATTATACTAAGTACAAAAAACACAAAAAAGTCACAAAAAAGCAAAAAAATATTTTTGGCCACTCGCTTATATGGAAATACCCCATAGTGCATCGGTACTTTCCGCTTTTGACTGGACCACTCCCGCCGATGAGCCGCCCGAACGACCCGCTACAGGCTCCAGCAGGTAGTAACGGACCAAGTTCCGATACGGCCCTGCTTCTGAAGACACCGAATGTGCCGCTGCCACTGCTGTTACCTCCGATTGACCCGCCGAGAGGTTCGCCGGGTAGCACCGAACCAAGTTCCGATCCTGACCAGCGATTACCTCCGTCGGGGACTGTACCACTCCCGCCGATGAACCGCTCGAACGACCCGCTACAGGCTCCGGCAGGTAGTAACGGACCAAGTTCCGATACGGCCCTGCTTCTGGAGACACCGAATGTGCCGCTGCCACTGCTGTTACCTCCGATTGACCCGCCGAGAGGTTCGCCGGGTAGCACCGAACCAAGTTCCGATCCTGACCAGCGGTTACCTCCATCGGGGACTGTACCACTCCCGCCGATGATCCGCTCGAACGACCCGCTACAGGCTCCGGCAGGTAGTAACGGACCAAGTTCCGATACGGCCCTGCTTCTGAAGACACCGAATGTGCCGCTGCCACTGCTGTTACCTCCGATTGACCCGCCGAGAGGTTCGCCGGGTAGCACCGAACCAAGTTCCGATCCTGACCAGCGATTACCTCCGTCGGGGACTGTACCACTCCCGCCGATGATCCGCTCGAACGACCCGCTACAGACTCCGGCAGGTAGTAACGGACCAAGTTCCGATACGGCCCTGCTTCTGGAGACACCGAATGTGCCGCTGCCACTGCTGTTACCTCCGATTGACCCGCCGAGAGGTTCGCCGGGTAGCACCGAACCAAGTTCCGATCCTGACCAGCGATTACCTCCATCGGGGACTGTACCACTCCCGCCGATGATCCGCTCGAACGACCCGCTACAGGCTCCGGCAGGTAGTAACGGACCAAGTTCCGATACGGCCCTGCTTCTGGAGACACCGAATGTGCCGCTGCCACTGCTGTTACCTCCGATTGACCCGCCGAGAGGTTCGCCGGGTAGCACCGAACCAAGTTCCGATCCTGACCAGCGATTACCTCCGTCGGGGACTGTACCACTCCGCCGATGATCCGCTCGAACGACCCGCTACAGACTCCGGCAGGTAGTAACGGACCAAGTTCCGATACGGCCCTGCTTCTGGAGACACCGAATGTGCCGCTGCCACTGCTGTTACCTCCGATTGACCCCCCGAGAGGTTCGCCGGGTAGCACCGAACCAAGTTCCGATCCTGACCAGTGATTACCTCCGTCGGGGACTGTACCACTCCCGCCGATGATCCGCTCGAACGACCCGCTACAGACTCCGGCAGGTAGTAACGGACCAAGTTCCGATACGGCCCTGCTTCTGGAGACACCGAATGTGCCGCTGCCACTTCTGATACCTCCGATTGACCCGCCGAGAGGTTCGCCGGGTAGCACCGAACCAAGTTCCGATCCTGACCAGTGATTACCTCCGTCGGGGACTGTACCACTCCCGCCGATGATCCGCTCGAACGACCCGCTACAGACTCCGGCAGGTAGTAACGGACCAAGTTCCGATACGGCCCTGCTTCTGGAGACACCGAATGTGCCGCTGCCACTGCTGTTACCTCCGATTGACCCGCCGAGAGGTTCGCCGGGTAGCACCGAACCAAGTTCCGATCCTGACCAGCGATTACCTCCGTCGGGGACTGTACCACTCCCGCCGATGATCCGCTCGAACGACCCGCTACAGACTCCGGCAGGTAGTAACGGACCAAGTTCCGATACGGCCCTGCTTCTGGAGACACCGAATGTGCCGCTGCCACTGCTGTTACCTCCAATTGACCCGCCGAGAGGTTCGCCGGGTAGCACCGAACCAAGTTCCGATCCAGACCAGTGATTACCTCCGTCGGGGACTGTACCACTCCCGCCGATGATCCGCTCGAACGACCCGCTACAGACTCCGGCAGGTAGTAACGGACCGAGATCCGATACGGCCCTGCTTCTGGAGACACCGAATGTGCCGCTGCCACTGCTGATACCTCCGATTGACCCGCCGAGAGGTTCGCCGGGTAGCACCGAACCAAGTTCCGATCCTGACCAGTGATTACCTCCGTCGGGGACTGTACCACTCCCGCCGATGATCCGCTCGAATGACCCGCTACAGACTCCGGCAGGTAGTAACGGACCAAGTTCCGATACGGCCCTGCTTCTGGAGACACCGAATGTGCCGCTTCCACTGCTGTTACCTCCGATTGACCCGCCGAGAGGTTCGCCGGGTAGCACCGAACCAAGTTCCGATCCTGACCAGCGATTACCTCCATCGGGGACTGTACCACTCGCGCTGCTGGACCACCCGAACGATCCGTTGCAGGCTCCGGCAAGTAATAACGAACCAAGTTTGCTGGGGTTTGGTCCACTCCCGCTATCGGTCCACCCGAACGACTCATGCAGGGGATCGAGGGAATCGCGTCCTTATGAAGAATTCTACCCTTTTTGGACTCATAACAACAGTCCATCGCGAAGTGGACCGAACAAATCTGAGCTTTGTCGAAATCTGTGTTTGCAAAGCCGTCTTTGTCCCACCCCGCGATGGCATTTTTTCATAGTTTGCGGCGGATAGGGTCCTTTGGGAATTTATGTTTGGAAATCCGTCCCGTGGTCGTTATTTTCTTCTAATGGAAGTCGTTTTCACAATATGAAATTAAATGAAATAAAATCTATTATCAAAAAATTTAAAAATATGAAAGCCCCTGGCGAGGATGGCATTTTTTACATTTTAATTAAAAAATTACCTGAAGCAACTATAAGTAGCTTGGTCAAAATTTGCAACAAATGTTTTGATTTGGCATATTTTCCCAGTAGTTGGAAAAATGCTAAAGTAGTTCCGATTTTGAAACCGGATAAAAATCCTGCTGAAGCCTCAAGCTATCGGCCCATTAGTTTGCTTTCATCTATTAGTAAATTATTCGAAAGAATAATTCTTAATAGAATGATGACGCACATTAATGAAAATTCAATTTTCGCTGATGAGCAGTTTGGATTTCGCCTTGGGCATTCAACTACTCATCAGTTGTTGAGAGTTTCAAATTTAATTCGGAGCAACACATCTGAGGGCTATTCTACTGGCGCTGCTATTCTAGACATAGAAAAAGCATTTGACAGTGTTTGGCATAAAGGTTTGATTGCGAAAATAAAAAGGTTTAATTTTCCGATTTATATCGTGAAAATTATTCAAAATTATTTGACGGATCGTACTCTGCAGGTATGTTATCAGAATAGCAAATCTGATCAACTACCTGTACGTGCTGGCGTCCCTCAAGGAAGCATTTTGGGTCCAATTTTATACAATATTTTTACTTCTGACTTGCCTGATTTGCCCCAGGATGTCAGAAATCACTTTTTGCTGATGATACAAGCATCTCCGCCAAAGGTAGAAGCCTTCGTGTCATCACAAGAAGATTACAAAAATGCTTGGATATTTTCAATTCTTATTTGAAAGAATGGAAAATTACTCCAAATGCAGCAAAAACTCAACTTATTATTTTCCCTCACAAACCAAGGGCTGATTTTCTTAAACCAAAAAGTCATC
The DNA here is from genome assembly GCF_015732765.1 of Culex quinquefasciatus. NCBI lineage: Eukaryota > Metazoa > Arthropoda > Insecta > Diptera > Culicidae > Culex > Culex quinquefasciatus. Next base: position 107,168,908 of record NC_051862.1, on the reverse strand, counting down.
ACATTATAAAGATGAATGAGGTAATTTTAAAGTGGGAGGATCAAGTGAAATATCTTGGACTTGCTTTTGACAAAAACCTTACTTACAAGGATCACATTGAAATTATAAGCATAAGCATAAGCATAAGCATAGGTGCCCACCCGCAGTTGCTACTCCGTTATTGACCAGGACCTCCAGAAGTTACATCCACGAGCCGTGGAAGATGAGTGGGTGCTATCTTTCCTCGCATCGCAACTTCTCAAAGGCCCCTATCATGCTGATCAATACCGGCGCCGGCCACGACCAGTGGTAGAGTCACGGGGAAGTGGATGGGAATGTTAGTTCGATACTTGAGTGATAGAGACCGCCCAATCGACTGCTTCTCCGACAAAGTATCACATGAGTTTTGAGGGGGTTAGTAGATGGGTATGAGGTCAGGATTCACGAGTGGCAGTGATGTGACCATGAGCATTTTGTTTATCGGTTGAAAAATTTAAATCTTAGGCAGCCGGCTGCGGAAAGATAAATTATTGATTAGTTAGAAAGTTTTTTAAATCGAACGCGTGCCAACCGAGCAGTAGTGCTATGGGCTGGACTTATCAGTATACAGCAATTCCCCACGAAAACAGCATGATTCGAAAAAAAGTTCTCCGATCGGGCTCAAAATTTATCTGGGGGATTCTTGGCCGAAATAATTAGACCCGTATTTTTTTGTTTGGCTACTAGGGTGACCTACGCCGTGTTAGGGTGGTCCGAAAAATGGCAATTTTCATCGATTTTCGCAAAAACTACTTTTTTTCAAAAAATCATATCTCCGCGCCATTTCATCCGATTTTAGCTGTCCTAGACGCAAAAGAAAGGTGATTAGTTTGGCTATTTGGGAAGAATAGTAAGAAGTTTCGAAAATCTAGCTTAACATTTGAAAAGGTCATATGAAAACTTAAAATGCTGTTTTGAAGGTCTCGGGACCAAAGAGCCTATGTCTGAAAATATTTTTATCGGATTCCTCGGAAAATTTCACATAACATATCAAAAAATGGTGAAGTTATGTTTTCGATACTCTGAGATACGATTTTTTGAAAATAAAAACTGTGTTTTTCGACGCGCCACGCGCAAAAATTGGAAAATGACGAAAACGGGAAAAAATCGACTTTTTTCACTAAAACTACGATAACTTTAAAATTTCAGCGATGACCTATACATGTTAGGATACTAAAATTTTCGTAATTAAAAGACGATTTTTCCCCGTTTTCGTCATTTTCCAATTTTTGCGCGTGGCGCGTCGAAAAACACAGTTTTTATTTTCAAAAAATCGTATCTCAGAGTATCGAAAACATAACTTCACCATTTTTTGATATGTTATGTGAAATTTTCCGAGGAATCCGATAAAAATATTTTCATACATAGGCTCTTTGGTCCCGAGACCTTCAAAACAGCATTTTAAGTTTTCATATGACCTTTTCAAATGTTAAGCTAGATTTTCGAAACTTCTTACTATTTTTCCCAAATAGCCAAACTTATCACCTTTCTTTTGCGTCTAGGACAGCTAAAATCGGATGAAATGGCGCGGAGATATGATTTTTGAAAAAGTGGTTTTGCGAAAATCGACGAAAATTGCCATTTTCGGACCACCCTAACACGGCGTAGGTCACCCTAATGGCCAAACAAAAAAATACGGGTCTAATTATTTCGGCCAAGGATCCCCCAGAAAAATTTTGAGCCCGATCGGAGAACTTTTTTTCGAATCATGCTGTTTTCGTGGGGAATTGCTGTATATATTTACTAATTGTACAATTTAGATAACGCGTGCAAATTTCAAAATTAGTAAATAAAAAACGCTTTACTCTTCATAAAATCGATAGTTTGATGAGTTAATACTAGAACTGCCAGTTGGAATAAATTATTACGATCCACGATTATCAACAAAAAGAAAACAGGACACTACGTAACCGATTCTAATGAAATTAAAACAATAACTTAAACGAACTAAACCGGCGGCGTGCCTTCCAATCAACGATGATAAAAGAAGGACTTATGAAAAATAAAATATCAAATGAAAGGCTCGGAAAACACGTTGCAGAGTAACCGCGAGGTCTCGCTACTCACAATCGAATAAAAAAAAAGTATGCAAAAACGCGCGCTAATGGTCTATCCTATATGTCAGTGCGAAAAAAAAAGCAAACCAAAAACAGAACATTTTATTTGCGCGATTCTTTTTCAACTGACGACGATTCTGTTTTCGCTCCACTTTGTGTGCCTCTGCGGCGCACACACACACACCGATGAATTCTCTCGAACATTCGGAACTCTTCCTCTTTCCGCAGTCGCTCCATTTCCTCCCAAAAACGCGCCCGAAACAAAGCGAACCAAAAAAATAACTTTTCAATCGCGCGATTCTTTTTCAACTGACGGCGATTCTTTTTCGCTCCACTTTGTGTGCCTCTGCGGCGCACACACACACCGATGAAACCTCTCGAACATTCGGAACTCTTCCTCTTTCCGCAGTCGTTCCAATTCCCCCCAAAACGCGCCCGAAACAAAGCAAACCAAAAAAGAACTTTTCAATCGCGCGATTCTTTTTCAACTGACGGCGATTCTTTTTTCGCTCCACTTTGTGTGCCTCTGCGGTGCACACACACACCGATGAATTCTCTCGAACATTCGGAACTCTTCCTCTTTCCGCAGTCGTTCCAATTCCCCCCAAAAACGCGCCCGAAACAAAGCGAACCAAAAAAATAACTTTTCAATCGCGCGATTCTTTTTCAACTGACGGCGATTCTTTTTCGCTCCACTTTGTGTGCCTCTGCGGCGAACACACACACCGATGAAACCTCTCGAACATTCGGAACTCTTCCTCTTTCCGCAGTCGTTCCAATTCCCCCCAAAACGCGCCCGAAACAAAGCAAACCAAAAAAGAACTTTTCAATCGCGCGATTCTTTTTCAACTGACGGCGATTCTTTTTTCGCTCCACTTTGTGTGCCTCTGCGGTGCACACACACACCGATGAATTCTCTCGAACAATCGGAACTCTTCCTCTTTCCGCAGTCGCTCCAATTCCCCCCAAAAACGCGCCCGAAACAAAGCGAACCAAAAAAATAACTTTTCAATCGCGCGATTCTTTTTCAACTGACGGCGATTCTTTTTCGCTCCACTTTGTGTGCCTCTGCGGCGCACACACACACCGATGAAACCTCTCGAACATTTGGAACTCTTCCTCTTTCCGCAGTCGTTCCAATTCCCCCCAAAACGCGCCCGAAACAAAGCAAACCAAAAAAGAACTTTTCAATCGCGCGATTCTTTTTCAACTCCTTACAAGGATCACATTGAAATTATCCAGGTTAAGTGTAACAAATATATTAAATGTTTGTATCCACTTATAAACAGGAATTCTAGACTTTGTCTCAAGAATAAACTGTTAATTTATAAACAAATTTTCAGACCTGCCATGCTTTATGCTGTGCCGATCTGGACAAGCTGTTGCTTAACCAGGAAGAAAAAACTTCAGAGGATTCAGAGCAAAATTCTGAAAATGATTCTGAAACTTCCTCCCTGGTTCAGCACCAGTGAACTTCATCAATTAGCCGAAGTTGACACTTTGGATGTTATGTCCATTAAGATAATTGATGCATTTCGACATAAATCATTGCAGTCTTCAGCTGCATTGATCCGCTCTTTATATAGTTTATAAGTTAGTTTTAAGTTATCCCTTTTCCCTTTTGTACATGTAGGACCTCCTACATTTGAAATCACTGAATAGCGAAAGCTACAATATTTCATGAATAAATGAAAATTGCTAGTATTTAAAATTGAGGTGAAAAGTCATCGATTGTGATTGGACACTCAATATTATTTTAACTGAATGAATGTGCATGGAAGAAAAAATCTGAATAAATATAAATTTAAAAAAAAAAAACAATATGAAATTATGCACTTCATTTTTCTAGGTTGCGCACTGTGTTTGTTTTCAAATTTTGACAGCAACGCGTTCGTCTTCTTCTTTGTTGTCTTTATGTTTGCGTTGTACATATCGGTTTCATAAAAATGGCCGCCGTGACAGGGGGCTGGTGTAATCCTACCCACTCAGCGCGTTCCGTTTGAATTCCGTTTAGAATTCCGCTTGAGCGAAAAAAGTTCGATTCGAATTCTAAACAGTGTTCGTTTTAGATTCTAAAACGCATTCCGTTTCAAACGCAAAAACCGGTTCCGTTTGAGTTTTCGCCGCAAATCGGTTCAAGCGGAATTCAAACGGAATCGAAACGGAATGGACGGGTTAGTTTTGCCTGCTGCTTCTTCTTCTTTTTTTTTGTTCCTGGTTTTCTGTTTAGCTTTGATTGAATAAGTATTCAACCAGAAAAAATAGCCTCAGTTTTTTAAGGTTTAATAAATTTATTTAAAATACAAACAATAAAAACAACGCCCCAAACCCTATAAACCCTATAGTTATATTTTATCTCATAAAAAGATTTTACAATGAAAGTAGTGACTGTAGGGATTATGGGTTGCAGGATTGAATATGTAATAAATTATTAAATGAGTATTTATTATAAGATTGATGTAATTCATAAATAAGAGTTAAGAGCGCAACAAAAAGTGCGCACCTTCTTGAATATTGCCTTGTTAGCTAATTGTGGATTGAGTGCGAGAGCGCGCTAGCGAGCTGCGAGAGAGAACAACGAGCGAGAAAACAACGAGATGCGCGCGGTCGGCGAAAGAGAGAATGAAGATTGTCAAATCAGTTTTGTGGTTAATTTCTGTGGAATAAGACGTGTTGTTTGTTGATTGCAAAATATCTGTGTTTTTATTATAAAAGAAAGTCCCCGATCACGACAATGGCACAGTCCCCCAGTCACGACGTTCTAGCAGGAATCTAGCAGAGTTCTCACAGAGCTGGATATTCTTACAACATTCTAGCAGAAATGCTCCACCGATCTAGCAGGATTCTGGCAGAACCAGCTCTGCTAGAATATTTCGTGACTGGGCCGGTAAGTCGAACCTTTTGATTCATGAAAGATCATTTGTTTTGCTTGAATTGTTGTGTTGTGAAATCCAACAGTTTTGTTTACCTGCCAGGATGCAGGTCCAAAGTTTCGCTTTGGATTGATTAATTGACGGTCTTGAATTTAATGAATGATTTGCTTGTTGTTGTGATATTGGGAACGAACGTTTTGTTTTGAAGTAGTAAGTTTGGCTTTTCGTTGTGATAATTGAAAACCAATGTTTTATTCTAAGTCAGGCCTGCCCAACCTTTTCGGCTCAATTTTCACATTTTTGATCGTCAAAATTACAATTGTTGATTTTGTCATGGTTTCTTTGATGGAATCGGTTCTCAGATGACTAGTGAACATAACTTTACCAAAAGTTTGAAAAAATATTTATACAAGTCGTTTTTATCTACATTTTACGGCAAAAATCAATCCGGCCGCGGGCCGGACCAATTTTCACTTAAAACTTACATAAAAACGACCCGCAAAAATATTTTTTCAAACTTTTATCAAAGTTATGTTCACTGGTCATCTGAGAACCGATTCCATCAAAGAAACCATGAAAAAATCAACAATTGTAATTTTGACGATCAAAAATGTGAAAATTGAGCCAAAAAGGTTGGGCAGGCCTGTTCTAAGTTTATGGTGGAATTTGAAGGCAAATAATTTGCTCGAAATTTGATTGTTTTTGTACAATCACATTTTTGCTTTAGATTTGATTGTTGTTGTTTTGATTGACGACCAATGTTTTGTTTTTAATTTGATGCAATGTATAATTGTTGTTGTGGAAATTGAACTCCAATGTTTTGTTACGAATTAGACTTCAATTTTTTTTCTTATTTTTGTGATTGATGAAAATCAATATTTTGTTTATTTTTTTTTTATTAAATATGTCTTTATTGAATATTCTTATAATAATTACATTTCTTTTACATGCTAAGTGGTATGGCCTAATGCTCTTCATCTTTGTTGTATTTTTCGTTTTATTATTAACTGATCACATTATTTTTATCTACTTCAAATTATTTTACATTATTGCATTGAATCGAATACATTTGGGTAAAAAAGAAAAAAAAATCACTTTAACAACTAATCCTAACTTAAAACTAAAAAAATAAATTCATTGAAATATTCAAAATCACTAGAACGAGTAAACTACGAACTGTATTTTAAGATGAATGCTCCAAGAGTTCTTACTTGTTCCTGACGAGTTTTGCAACCACGCAGTGTTGTTGTCATCTCGATGAAAATGTTCAAAAGTTCTTGTGGTGAAAACAGGTCACTACTGCCTTCACCCGTTGATGTTGGTTGGTTTTCCCTCGGTTGCTGACTGAAGCCTGGAGGTGTTGTATTCTCTGCAACTCTTTGCCGCTGATTCAACGGCAATGGCTGCAGATTTGGAACCACTCGAACAGATCCTGCTACTGGCGACGCCAAAGCAGGAAAATCCACGTCCGTGTATGCTGGTGGTGTTTTGCGACGATTTGGTTGGTGCCTCGTCGTCGCTTGCTGCCGAATTTTTACAAACTCAGCACGTTTTGGGCAGCTCCGATTCTTGGTAGAATGGTCACCGCCGCAATTGAAGCATTTCGCTTCGATGTTCTCGTTGATTGTTTCACAAGCTTGAGTTTTGTGCTCACCTCCGCAGGTTGCACAACGACTCTTGATGAAACAGTTCCTTCCACCATGCCCAAACTGCAAACAGTTCGAACACTGTGTCATGTCACGGTGCACTGGACGATAACGTTCCCAAGTCACGATGATGTTGAAAATTGCCCGAACTGCTTTCAGCTCGGACGGCGTTGTCGACCCTTTCTCGAGATGAACCAGGTACAGTTGATCACGATACTTGATGTCCTTGTTGTGTCTCGTCATCTTGAAGACTTCGATCACGTTCAACTTAAGAGTTTTGAGCTCTTCTTTCAGCACACTTACATCCATGTCGTACAGGCCACGGAGGACCTGTTTCATGGGCCGTTTACCTGGATCGTCATGGCTGTAGTATTCAATCTTGGTGTTGTTCAGGAAATCCCGAACGTAGTTGTAATCCTTTCTGGTAGGTAGCAGAATTTTGAGTCCATCAGCACACAAGCGGATGGAAGCTCGTAAAGCACCAGATTTGATAAAACCGGTCAGCCACTTTCGCACCGAATCCGATGACGATGTTTTCACAAAAATGGGTGGCAACTTTTCCCGTCGTTCAAATTCTTCCTTCTCGCTCACGTCCACAGGGAGGGTAGCAAACTGGTTTCCAGACAATTTTTGAGCGTCCTTGCTCAAACTGCCTGGCTTTGCAGATAGCGCTTCGGTATTCTTTAGCTTCTTCAAATCTGCCGATCCTGCTGGTGAGGACCGCCTCTTTTGCTTGCCGTGAGGCATTTTTGCACTTTTTAAGCACTTTTCAGGAGCTAATATCCAGGAGTACCTCACTGATTGGTGTTCCACAATGGAATGAATATTTTGTTTATAATTTGACAGATTTGACAAGATTGTGGAAATTGAAAATCAATATTTTGTTTTGAATTTGATGGAGTTTTAGTTTGCGATTGAAGGTAGATAGATTTAGTTGTTGTTTTGGTAATTGAAATCAAATTTGTTGTTTGAATTTTATTGTTGTTATTATAATTGACGACCAATGTTTTGTTTTGAATTTGATGCAAAATTTGATTGTTTTGGATTGTTGTTACTATTGATGATCATTATTTTTATTTTTTATTTTGGATTGGATGCTGGTTATTTTGGTAGTTGAAGACCAATGTTTATTTTTGAATAAGATAAATATTTGCTTCTTGTTAGTTTTGTTTTAAATTTAATGAAAGATATGCTTGTTGTGGCAATGACTTGATGCAAAGTCCAATAAAATCACAAATTACAAAATTTACAGGTTTAATTTTGATTGAAAGATTTGATTGTTGATGAGGGAATTAAAGCCCATTGTTTTGTTATGATAAGATGACAAATTTGCTTATGTTTGCGATAAAAGAAAACCAATATTTTGTTTCGAATAAGATACGAGGTTTGATTGATATTGTGGTAATCGAAAACCAGTTATTATTTTGAATATGATGATAGATTTGTTTTTTGTTGTGGCAATCGAAGGCCAAGATTTGTTTTCTGAATTTGAGTTTTGTTATTATAGAACGGTATTTTTTTCGGTTTTAAATTTCATGCAATATTTGATTGTTGTTTTATGATGGGCAATTTTGAGTTTTAAATTTGACGCAATATTTGATTGTTTATATGGTAATTGATGACCAATGTTTTGTTTTGAAGTTGATGCAAAATTTGATTATTAATTTTATGGTTAATGAAAAAATGTTTAGTTCTCAGTTGAATGAAGATTTGATTGTTGTTATTATTGACGAAAAATTTTTACTGTGAATTTGATGCAATATTAGATTGTTGCTTGATGCTGTGGAAATTGAAAACTCTCGTTTTAGAATTCTAATGAAAATTTTATAGATTTATGCAGAAATTGACAATCAATGTTTTGCTTTGAAATTTGATTTGACCAACGTTTTTTGCCGTTATAATTGATTAGTCATAGTTAATTTTGAAGTCTCTTCTGTGTTGGAGACTGACAAACCTCTGTGATGGTAGTCAGAAAAAAGTCTCCTCTGTGTTGGAGCCTGACAGACCTCTGCGATGGTAGTCAGATTAAATAAAATGAATAATCTGTGCTGGAGTTCTTTGAATCTCCTCGATAAAGGAACCCGACAGACTTTTGTGATGATTTTTTTTAAATAACTTCGCAGAAGGAGCCTTATGAGCCTTATGGATTTTAAAAATATATTGTTCAGCAAATCTTTTCATTCAATTAAGGACCGTCTTTAACATCACAAAAGAAATTGACCTAAGAAAATGAATAAATAAATTTAAATGTGAAAGTGAGCACTTTTTGGTATCCACAAATAAAGCAATATGTATTTTGGCGTTATGTCTGTGAACTACCTAAAAAATGATTTTAAATTCATCGAATAGGATTAAAACGGTTGTCACTAACACTGGAGTTGTCCTCTCTTGAAAGATAAACCTCTAAATTGAAAGACGTTAATGATTAAGTATTCCATATTGATAGTTGTTATGGTTAATTGTTACTTTAATCGATTTACTCAGCTGTGATACAAAAGTTGCTTGAAACCCAACATTATTTCACAGGGAAGTAAAAATTTAAGTAATCGTTAACATGAACAATACATTATTAGTTAAAAAAAGGTAAAATAGTTCACTTAATAATTAATGTGATGCATTTTTAAATAATAAATAAAGGAATGATTAATCATCAGAAATGCTTAAAATATAATTTAAAGTGTGAGAGCGTTGCGTCACAAGAGAAAATAATACAAATATTTAAATATTAATTTTAAGTTGAGAAGTATGAGTGACAATTTGAGCAACGAAAAAAAAAAACATTATTTAAAAAAAAACTAGGAAATATTTATTTTTATTTTTAAACTTTGGGGTTCTTTAATCGATTGTACATAATTATGAAACCAAACTTTTTCAAATTACATAACAGGAGTTTATCAGCAAAGAAAAAGTAAAAATTTTAAATAAGAAAAGAAATTATTGACAGGGATCGTAAAGATCGTGATTAAAAAAAAAATACGTTTCTGTGAACAATCTACTCAAGTAAAATATCAAAGTTGCTTGGAATCCATTTTACATTACGAGAAAAATAAAACAAAATATTTAAATATAAAACATTAAAAAATCTTTCAGCTGTTTTTAGATAAGCAAGATACGTTTTGAAGGAAATTATGGTTAGGATATTGTCTCCTCCGTGTTGGAGCCTGACAGACCTCTGTGGTGGTAGTTTGAACAAATGTTTCGCCTGAGCTGGAACTCTTTGAGAAAGTAGTCAGATTGCAATCTATACATCTATGCATTACATATAAATATCTATGCATTATATATAAATAATATGACCTTAAACATTGTTTTGATCATGATTAAATGTAACATTGAATAATCTAATCTTCGGTAATATCAAAAGTGCTTGAATCCATACCTTTAGCTACAATAAATACAATTTGAAGAGAAAATTAATTTGATATATAATAAAAATCGAATATAGCGGAACGGCATTTATTTCAGTTTATATATTTTATTTTTATTGCAACAATTTACCACATGATTTTGTTTTATTCATTAGAATAATATTTTCTGTACTATGTTTTGTTTCAAGATAAACAAAAATATTATTAAGTAGACACAACAGAGAAAAAAAAACTATTCGGTAAAAACTATCGTTTGTCTGGTTAAAAGATCGCGTAAGTGAATATTAACAGAAAGTTAAAAAAATTTAATATAAAAGTTGAAAAATGTTGATACTACCATGCATTTACAGAACAAAATCGGTATTTTTTTTTTAAAGAAAGCTTTTGTGGCAAAAATAAACAACATTTGATTTTATTTTTTTTTATAAAAAAAATGTATTTTGTGCAGCAAAGCACATTTTGAGCATTAATTGAATTATTTATATTATTTTTGCAATTTGCAAATTATTTTTATTGAGATTGCTTTTCAAGAAATCATCTTAAACTGAAATATGGACTATTTTTTATTTTATAAAAGTGTACCGGTACTGATGAAAACAAATTCATCGAAAATATTACTGATTTTGCATTTTAGTAATTTTTGCCATGATTTATTAACCGTTTCAAAATTAGTTAAAATGCGGTAATTTTTGATACAATGTTAAGCGGTGTTTGCACATCGGAAGGAACCGGTCAAGAAAAAATTCAAATGGGCAGCAGTAGAAGCGAAAACAAGCCAGACAGGGTGAAGAAAAGCCCTAAGAAAACGCTCCCTCTTCTTTGTTCTGATGTTCGTGAAGCTGTTTCTTGACCCCTTTCCTTCCGATCTCCATACTAGCCTTTATTTAAAAAAAAAAGTTGTTTGTTTTAGCTGTTTTAGCTTGGTTGGGAATAAATTACAGAAAAGTACAGATAAAAATATTGAAAATGAGGAAGGAATAAGCTTGCTTGTAGATCCATTTTGGGTGTTTTTGGGTATTAATTACAAACGTATACTTTTCGTCACGTCTGCATTTAATATTAATATCAGTTTATGTTTACCTTCAAGTCCCGTCTGGTGGATCAATCGGACGTGGCACTGGGCTTGGGCTCATAATCCATAGATCGGTTTGAACTCCGTGGCGGGCGCACATAAATTCAAAGTGTAAATTTGAGTAAAAACAATATCTGTGCCTGTCATAGTTTTTGTTTCAGATTTTTTTTTTTTAAATAAGTTAAATAAATTACCACATTGTATATATTTTTAGAAATGTTTATTCTTTGTTTTTTTTTATGGTACACATAAATTTAAAACTTTAAAAACGCCAGAATTATGCTTCATTTTTTATTTAAGTCAGCAACATGTTAGATTTTTGAATTTAGAACACATTGTTTTATATTTCATATTCACAAAATGATAATAAATAAAAATGATGTGATTCCATTTCATTCGAAATGTTTAAAAAAATAAAAATTGCTTTTGAATTATTATTTTTTTAAATCGTATTGTTTCAGCAATGTTTGTAAAATTTGCTTTTTAATTTTAAATTACATGAAATTTAAAGAAAATCAGGTAAACAACCACTAATCTTATATTGCATAAAAAATTGATAAACCTGCGTTTATTTGAGAAATATTTGTGGTTTTTGTTTTTCTCCTCGTTTTTTTCTTTTTCTTATATTTTCAGGTGTTTTTAAATTTTCAACCTCATCAGTGCATTCCATTTTCTACAACTCCTGCGATCGGATGTCAGTCTCTTGGACAACATAGATGAAACATTTCGAAGACTGCGCTTTCGTATTTAGATCAGCATGAAAACAAAGTCGAGGAACCCGACGAAAATCTTTTAGGAAATTAAAAAAAATATTGATTGATTTAGCATTCATGCAATTTTTCTGTTAGGAATTATGATTGATATTCGTCATCTTGAGAGTAGAAAAGAGGGAGAATGTAGGGATTATGGGTTGCAGGATTGAATATGTAATAAATTATTAAATGAGTATTTATAATAAGATTGATGTAATTCATAAATAAGAGTTAAGAGCGCAACAAAAAGTGCGCACCTTCTTGAATATTGCCTTGTTAGCTGATTGTGGATTGAGTGCGAGAGCGCGCTAGCGAGCTGCGAGAGAGAACAACGAGCGAGAAAACAACGAGATGCGCGCGGTCGGCGAAAGAGAGAATGAAGATTGTCAAATCAGTTTTGTGGTTAATTTCTGTGGAATAAGACGTGTTGTTTGTTGATTGCAAAATATCTGTGTTTTTATTATGAAAGAAAGTCCCCGATCACGACAGTGACCAAAGTGATAACGATTTTTTCTACCGTCTCGGGAACATTCCGGAGTCACCAACCGGAATCTGTTCGTAGAACCGGGTCACAACCATCAGTTTGCATCATGCATCTGGTTCTTTTCCGGCTTTGGATCCGCTGGGTTTTAGTTCTCTAGCACTTTCGATATGCAGCAGGTTCCCCAGCGAAGGCCTGGTCATCGCGACGTTGCCATCAACCGACTGCGATGGTGGTCATCGTACTGGGGCGTACTGGGGGCAGCTCGTCAACGAAGTCTGAAAGAATAAGTTGTCGTTAGGTCAGGTTAGGTTTCAATAATCCAGAGAGCAAAACAAAAAGATCCGGACCAGTTTTTACCTTCTAAGAAGCAGCAGCAACAATTCTACCCCAAAAAAAGTCCGCGTCGCCTTTCCTCCTCCAGCTGGAGAAAAGAAAAAGAGCAACCACTCCAACAATATTGTACGGGTCGAGGTACGGTTGGTTTAACAGCAGCGGCTGCTTCTTCTGCCTCCAGTGGGGGAGCTTGCGTTGAAGAATCTACTACGGGTCGGGAAGAGGATTTTGGTTGATGGACCACTGAAAAGGGAACCTGGAACAAAACAAAAACAATTACACGATTGTCGTGAACGTGAACATTACTCCGAAACGGTCACTGAGTCTTCTTGTAAACGTAAAAAATACAAATCTTACCATTTTTACGCAAGAAACTCACACAACCATCCCAAAACCGCTTCGGCGAATCGCGGCGAAATGTCACCGAGGTTCCACCGCACACCAGTAGATGTCGCCCTTGTGCAAAAATGGTTAAACGGAATCGAAACGGAGTCCAACCGGAGATTCCGTTTAGAAATTTTCGAAACAATTTTCTAAGCGGAATTCGAAGCGGAATGAACCCGTCAAGCGGAGAACGGTATGATTGGGTAATTGAACCTACTGCCCAGTCAACTCAACACTCAAAAAATCTTTCACCACAGGGTTGCATGAAAACTCCGGTGGCAGATAATTTTCAATCCAGAACAACGTTTTACTTGAATCATGCAACTGTCGCAGTGCATTCATGTCAACCCTACCTGATTTGCACGCAACCCTCACCCACACAACTAAAGTTGCGTGAAATTCATGCCTGAAAAATTGGAGGCGTGGCATGCAGTCATCTGTGTTTTGGTTCGCATGAAATTCTTGTCATATCCACATGGAAACTGCTATGGAAAAAAGTCACTAGCCTTTTCATGCAACATTGAAGTGAAAAATGATGGCGATGAACAAAGCTTTTGAGGTTGCGTGAAATTCCTGTCTGCAAATTTTGAGATGGGCCTGAAAGTCTGAGGACGGTCAGTTGGCTGCTGATTCTCATCAAAGTAACATTGTTTTTGTTTTCTTTCTGTTTGCGCCGGAACATTTCAGCGCTGTTTTTCGAAGCGAGATTTATTGATGCAATAGTAAGCATTTTCCCCATTATTTCGTCGTATTTTGCACAACTTTTTCATTTGCTTTTATCTAGGCCAGGAAAACCGAAGTTCCAGTGCAACAACGTCGGTGCAAATCACCGCAACATGGCCAAGCGTAACATGAAGCCGGTCCAGGACAAGAGAGTCAAACAAACCAGGAAGAAGGTAGGCACTGGTCGCGTCCGGCAGAAGGAGGATCGCTAAAGTGACCAGAGAGACTGACCCGCGTTCCGCAAAGGAGAACCAGGCGTGTGAGTGTGAGATTGTTCGTAGAAAATGCCTCCTACACCGGCAAACAAGGCAATTTGAGTATGTTGTGAATGTAGTGTGAAGTGAAAATGAAACGTTGTGTAAAAGTGATACATGAAATTTGGTGAATAAAAAAAGTTAAAAGACAACCCCTTTTTTCTTCCATAAAAAGACGAAAAAAAAAGAATTGTATACAAGTAATAAACCACAAGACTCTCGAAGTAACAACGCATGAAAATCCAGCGACCGACTACACTGCTGCGGTTGAATATCACGTTAATTTCCAATAAAAAGCACAGGACAATGTAGTAAAAGCTGCATGAAAGTCCCGTGAAATCCATCAGTGACCCATGCAAACTTGCTTTCTATGTGTGTGTCAGCTGGTTTTTGGTATGCATGAGTTTCATGTCACAACCGCATGGGAATAGGTTTGGAAAAAAACCACATACCTTTTCATGCAGCACTGTGGTGAACAGTTTTTTGAGTGTAATCGGAATTCTGAAACGGAATTAAGTTCGGTTGTTGCGTTTGAAACGGAATACTTAAACGATTCGAATTGAATTCCGTTTCAAAATTCCGATTGAGTTGACTGGGTATAAATAAATAAATACAATTCAAGCATAAATGAAAATCTGAATTGGGAACAATTGCGCAAATAATGAGTAGTTCTGGAATTGCTAAATAATTTACAGTAATTTATTGAAATTAACGGTGCTCATCAACCAGAGTTTTTGCACCCAGATTTTTGTTAGAGACATTTTAGTATCTTCAAAACTACGGATACTATCGACATATTTTGTTACTCATCCCCTAGACTACTGTCCACAAAGTAATTTACAACAAAATTTGATTAATTTTACTATCCCGTTATTGCAGGATTGGGTCCGTAAGTTTAACAATTTTGGAATAAGAAGACAACAACTTCCTTCGTTGCTGTGCACCCTTAATAGCAGTTTTTGATAATTTAATGCAATGTTTTGGTAATTAAGGTAATTAATAACAAAATCATAGTAACTACACTAATTAATGGTCTTATGTTATTTATGTTAGGGGGTCTAGAAATCCGATTTGTTGCGTTACGTAATAAAATAACGCTCAGGCTTAACCCAGACACGAGAATTTCTTACAGAATTGGTTCTGCTAGAATCCTGCTAGAATGATTCTAGCAAGCCTGTCAGATTTCGGTTAGAATTTTGCCAGAATGTTCTAACAGAACAAAATCTGTCGAAAATGACGTCATTTACAGAACCGCTTTGTGGCGAATGTGTTTGCCACCAAAACCATCTCAACGGCGAACTTGTTCGATCAAGTTCATTTTTACTTTTCCGTTGAAGCAAGATGTCGCGTTTTCCAGCACCGCCTGTTTTTGGTAAGTTAATTTATGTAAGATAATAAATCATCCACATTAATAAACATTCCGCTTTTTCTTTAACAGGATATTGCTGGGAACATGGTGAAAATAAATTCCATTTGCCGGAGCGTCCCCGGGAAAGGCAAGGCACTCCGCGATCTGCAAGTGTATCCGATGCAGCACACCAAAATCAGCAAGAAAATCACCACATTCGTTCCCCGGGACGGCGGGAGTAAACGACAACCCTTGGCGCTAGTTTCGATCGTAGTCGGCTATTAAATACGTTGATAAGAAGAATCAAAGTGCCACAGTGAAACAGTGATAAAAAAAAAACATTGTGTTAACTTAAGATGTTGTAACCTTCTTTATTTTACAACAAATAAATGTTTCTATGAGTTTTATTTGGCAAACACAAGCTAGAAAAACTCCAAAATCCTCAAAAAATCGTTTCTTGTATTTTCTAACAAACTATTGGGAACTATTGAGGTTTTGCACCGCGACCCCAGTCACGATGTTCTAGCAAGATTCTAGCAGAATTCTTAGAGAGCTGGATATTCTTAGAGCATTCTAGCAGAAATGTTTCACCGTTCTAGCAGCATTCTGATAGAACCAGCTCTGCTAGAATATTTCGTGACTGGGACTGTGTTTCAAATGTAGCCCAGTCACGGTGTTCTCACAGGATTCTTACAGAATTCCAGCAGATCGAAAATATTCCTACTAGAACTATGTCATCATCCTGCTAGAACTTTGTAAGAATTCTCAGAGAATTCTAGCTCAAATGCAATAACCGGTTCTAGCAGGAGCCGGCGAAATCAACCGGTTCTGTTAGAATCTTGCTAGAATTTAGCTAGAACTATTCTGACAGGCCTTCTGTTAGAATTCTGTAAGAATTTTGCTAGAATGAAATGGCAAAAATTCTGCTAGAATCCTGCTAGAATTTTGTTAGAAAATACAAGAAACGATTTTTTGAGGATTTTGGAGTTTTTCTAGCTTGTGTTTGCCAAATAAAACTTATAGAAACATTTATTTATTGTAAAATAAAGAAGGTTACAACATCTTAAGTTAACACAATGTTTTTTTTATCACTGTTTCACTGTGGCACTTTGATTCTTCTTATCAACGTATTTAATAGCCGACGACGATCGAAACTAGCGCCAAGGGTTGTCGTTTACTCCCGCCGTCCCGGGGAACGAATGTGGTGATTTTCTTGCTGATTTTGGTGTGCTGCATCGGATACACTTGCATCGCGGAGTGCCTTCCTGGGGACGCTCCGGCAAATGGAATTTATGTTCCCAGCAATATCCTGTTAAAATAAAAGCGGAATGTGTGATGATCTTACATAAATTAACTTACAAAAACAGGCGGTGCTGGAAAACGCGACATCTTGCTTCAACGGAAAAGTAAAATGAACTTGATCGAACAAGTTCGCCGATGAGTTTTGGTGGCAAACACATTCGCCACAAAGCGGTTCTGTAAAATGACGTCATTTTCGACAGATTTTGTTCTGTTAGAACATTCTGGCAAAATTCTAACCGAAATCTGACAGGCTTGCTAGAATCATTCTAGCAGGATTCTAGCAGAACCAATTCTGTAAGAAATTCTCGTGTCTGGGAGGTGGCGCCAAAATGAGGTTACATGCCAAAAATCGTATTCCTTTCTGCTGGATTGAAGAACAAAATCGCTTATTTCTCATGATTCCCTGCATCAATCTTAATGAAACTGGTTGCAAAAGACGAGAAAAATTTGTTGCTTTAAAATAATGAACATCATTTTTTTTGATCGCAAAACTTTGTGACCTTTTTCTTTAAAAAACATGTTTTGAAACACGAAAAAAATGAGTTTCCCCGTATATATCAATGAAATAAACAGTTATATAGTTGATAACAGATGTGTTAACGTATATTCAACAATTTTTATTGATTTTTGACAGACTTTCTTGCCAAATAGTCAAAATTACTATCTTTTTATAAATTTACGGTTTTCTCATATAAAAATCAAACATATATTGGAAAGTTGTACACCAAATTGTTGGAAATAATTTTTCTCATCCGAATCTGGCATAAGTTTTATAAAAATGTTGATAATGAAGGAAAAAACACATTTTTTCAAAAAATCAATATACAGCACGATAAATTGAAGAACTAAACAAAAATCTGGAGTTTACTCAGCCGTAATGCTAGAGGGGTAAAGGGGCATCCCTGACTGACGGACGGGGCCGACAACGGCCCGAAAACGGCCGGACGGCTCGACAAAACGGCCCGAATTCCGTCGGTTTGTCCGACGGATTTCGGGCCCTTTTCCTGCCTATATGCAACACTTTGTCCGACGATCGTCGAAATCGACGTTTGAGAAAATCGACGTTGACGGGCCGTTGTCGGGCCGTTTTCGGGCGCCTTTGTTGTTCAGGTTGTCCTGCCATTGTCGGACGCTCACGTTTCGGATTTAGGGGTTAATTTAATAATTTAATAGATAGAAATGTAAACTTTATTGCAAATAACTTTATTTTTCTTTATAAATATCGATAATTGATGTATTTTTGTCTTCGGTTTGTTCTTGAAAGCCTATTTTGATCCAAAGAAGCAGCTCTGGCATGTTTTATTTCTGTGTTTGCCTAAGAGAAAAGGTAATTTAAGAAAATATGAAGAAAAAAAACAAGCAGATTAAGAATTTACCTCTTTCTCCACCGCATCACCTAATTGACTGACAGCTGCTTATGCCTGATGATGGCCGAATCCACGCCGATTAAAGTTCCCTGGTGGTTCCTCCGGAGAGATCAATTTGTCCACCGCGGCCGGATTCCGTCCAGGGAAAAACATGTTTGTTTGACTTGTTCCCACTAGTATCATTTTAAATAAAATTGAATGGATTTGGTGAAAAGAAAAACTGTTGAAGAATCCACTTAGTGAAAATCAATGATCTGTCATAAATTTTATCACCGCCTGCTAATTTTCTATACGCCGATCAAACGCAGGACAAACGCTCGAAGATGGCAGGACAAGATCGATTTCGAGTAGATAACGCTTCGAATCGCACGACCGCGGGACTTCTGTCTAACAGGGATTTTATAGAGTTATCTACGTGCGCATGTATTGCGTGTACGTACACGAAAAAGATTGAGGTAAAATTTTGTACCGCCCAGCAAAACAAATGGTGTGCTAGTGTGCGTGAGCTCGGCCTTAGATAACTCTATTGGGATGACAAAAACTTTAGATTTTCAGCAAAATTGATATGAGTCAAGAAGAATTTGTTAAAAAAATATACAGATGATTGTGAAATATTAGAAAGATGTATACATAATTTATATTATTTATGTTATTAATGTATTTATTTTATTTATGTTATTTCTTATGACATTTTGACCAACTTTGAAAAAAATAGTTGGTTTCGATTTTGGACGAAAATTTGACCTTTCGAAAAAAAAATTATCCGTTTTTTGCCTGAAAATCGGTTCTAAGTGCGTTTTTCGGGCAATCTGGGCCCGGATTCGGATTTGGGAGACAATTTTCGACATAGTATAACCTGACGCGGGGTCGAGAAAATTCAAAATGGCGGCCTTGGAGCGGTTTGAAAATAGAATTTACCCCAAAAATGGGCTAAAAATCTCGACTGCTCGGTAGAAAATTGCATTTTTGATGGTGTTGCCGACATCTGGGGGTTTTGGGATGTTCTACACTATTGTTCGCGCTGTTCTTGCGCATCTTTAGAAGGTGGTCCGGTTTTCGAGAGACGCGTCTGCCCAGTCAAATCAATCCGAATTCTGAAACGAAATCTAATTAGAATCGTATACAAATTCCGTTTCAAACGCAACAACCGGTTCCGTGTTCGAACCGGTTATTGCGTTTGAAACGGAATTTGTATACGATTCTAATTAGATTCCGTTTCAGAATTCGGATTAATTTGACTGGGTGGGATCACTTTTTGGCGAGATTTCTAAAATAGTTGCAGTGCAGATTTTAAAATCGGGTTTTCGGCCACTTCCGAGGGTTTTTTTTTCGCATTTCTGAGTTCGGTAGGCTTATTTGTTCCCTTTTTTATGACATTTTGGCCAACTTTGAAAAAAAATTGTCGGTTTCAATTTTGGACGGAAATTTGACTTTTCGATTTTTTGTTTCTTCGTATTTTGCCTGAAAGTCGGTTTTAGGTGCGTTTTTCGGGCAATCTGGGCACGGATTCGGATTTGGTAGACAATTTTCGACATAGTATGACCTACCGCGGGGTCGAGAAAATTCAAAATGGCGGCCTTGGAGCGGTTTGAAACTAAAATTTGCCCCAAAAATGGGCCAAAAATTTCGACTGCTCGGAAAAAAATGCATTTTTGAGGGTATTGCCGACATCTGGGGGTTTTGGGATGTTCTACACTATTGTTCGCGCTGTTCTTGCGCATCTTTAACCCAGATCGAAAGTCCGTAAACCCACGATGTTTTGTAAGGCAACGATGTTTTTCGATTTTTTCGATGAACTGGTATGTTGCGCGGCAGAGTGAAAGAGAAGGCATGATTTTGATTTTCATCGAAACTTCGATGAACAATCTGTCTCTCTCTTGCGTGGTTGCGAATTTTAGACAGAACTGTCAAAATTGTTTTTTTTTAGAAGAACACGTTTTTGCGATTCTGTTCTTGTTTGCCGGCGGTGGAGTTTTAGAGAACCGGTTCCAACCCAAACGTACCCGAATCAAACCTGACGTTCCGATAGTTTCATCCTTATTCTCGCGTCCGGAAACCTCGTTGGCCTTTCCCTTGCCCTTGCCGTTGCGTGGCCACCGGGGATGGCTTTTCAATTTAACTTCATCTCCCGGAACAACCAGAACGCGGAACAAATCAACCAAGGCTGGTGGTTGGGCAGTAGGTGTTGGATAGAGCAGCTTAAGGGAGGTTGGCTCCGGGACTGCAAAATAACGGTCGGCCCTGCAGTTTCCCCAGGAGGATGCGAACGGGAGGATTACGGCGCCCAGATTGTCGATCCGCTAGAGATGAACAGATGTCACGCAGAACCGTCCCTGATTTGGTCTGCAATGAGTCGGAATGAGCGTGAACACGTAGAGCACCTATTCTGACCTAAAGGATCAAGCTTTTGCATCGTGGCTAGACCACCTGGGAGGTGGACTGGATAAAACGGTGCTGCAGTAGCAACGGTAAAAAGTGTTTGAAAACTCCAACTCCAACTAACCTTCTCTTCTTCCAGGTCAAATAATTCGAGCATGATCTCCAAAAAGCAGGAAAATAAAAGTCGGCTCTCGAGTTGCGCCCGGCGATTTGTTCCGTAGTGACTGAATTGGCCACTTCGCCGGATTGCAGAACACAACGGTGCCCTTTTTTCGGTGGCCGAAAGGAAGCCCAACTCCGCAGAAGTCGACAAAGCAATCTAGAAGCTAACCTCAAACCGGGACAGGTAATCTCCGTAATTGTTTCACATCGTTTTACAAGAGTTGATTAGTGTCAAAGTAAAATAAAGATGTAATTAATTGTTTCTATTTGCTTGTCAAATAGGTTGAAGGAATCCATCCGGAATTAGCACGCCATGGAACTGCAAGTTCCCTCGGAACGGAACAGCACGAAGATGGTCGAACGATGACTTGACCTGGACGACGGAACAACAACGCCTCAAGAACAAAAGACTAATCGCAACCGCCTGGTGAGTTGATCTAAGAACATGATTGTTCGTCGTACGCAGACGCAGAACTTTGCGCAAGTTTGATTTTCTTAGATCTGTCAGTCCAAAAATCTTCTAGGATTACTTTGTTCAATGGTTCGCAACCGGCAATTTGTTCCGTTGAAGCGAATCCGCTTACGAGGACTGACGAGAAGCTGCAGCGCATCGAGGCGATCGCCAAGGACGACGAGTTTGATTACAACCAGAAGCTACATTATTTGGACGAGGAGTCGGATCCGAACCAGCAGAATGAGATGATGGCGCCGCAAGTCAGCAAGCAGCAGCTGCAACGCGAATGAAAAGAGCGTGAATCGCCCGTCCGTCAACCGCCGCCTCCGTCGCAACAGATTTGCAACGTCGGCATCGGAGGTCGTGGACTGGATGCCGAGGCCAAGGAACGTCTCAAGTTGCGTCGCGAGGAAAACCAGCGAAGGAAGATAAAACGTGACCAGGAAGCTTCAGGAGCAGGACGATCGCTTCATCAGCTGTGGCCGGGTGCCGGCCAACAAAATGAGCGGCGGCGGTTGCCGTAAAACTACGCAGATTAATCGAAGCGGTTCGGATACGTCGCAACGAATCAGATGCAGCAATTCCAGCAGCAACACGATTCGCGTAGAATTTCAGAATCGTCGGCGGATCAAGGAAACCTCGAACAAGCTGGAGTCGTTGAAGGTGGAGGAGCAGAACCCAGCGAACCTGTTGGGCTTCTGTTGAAGCCTTGCGAAGATTCGGTTTAAGCTGCGGAGGAAGCGAGCTGGTCACTTGACGTGAGCACAACCTAGTTGGATGCGATGACGGACAAAAAATACGCTTCCGGGTCTGATGCTGGCAATAACGTCAGCGGCAGTCTGTCTGTGTTCAGGAGCTTTCGATTGTGCTAACAAACAACGATTCCAATGGGCGGATCGGTTTCAGAAGCGCTGGACCTGCAAACCCTCACGGTCATCTCAGAACTCCCGGAGGTTTCCCAGACCTAGATCTTGCCGAAAGCTGCCGTATGACCAGGTCATGTTTTCAACGACCGCCACAGTATATGTGCCCTAGCATATCAAAATGTTCTATTTCCAGTCACAAGATTGACGAAGCCCGGAAAACCCCCTGGAACTTGACTTGCCACCCTGCCAATATTTTTTATGCTTTGATTTTTTAGATTTTTTTAACGATGGATATCAAAAATCCAAGAATGTAAGCTTTTTGTATACATGTTTGTGAATATTTGGTGAAAGTTTGATGCAATTTGGATGATTTTTAGAAAAACTGAGTGGTCCATAAACAACGTAGTTTTGAAAAATAGATTATTTTGCTTTTGTAACGCAAGTTTCCCGTTAAGAACCTAACAATATGGGTATCAAAATTCATGATTTTGAAGCACCAACTCAAAACTGGTCTTTGGGAATGCTTTGGTGGCCACTGGCCAACCCGGACCTGGATCCGGAGAATTCCGGGGAACCTACGGAGTGGTCAATACTTTATCAAACAAAAACCAGCCAAACAGGATTCAAATTGCAGCGCATCCAAAATCATTTTCATTTATAATCACCAGAACCGAAATTGGACCGACCTGGCCACTTTGGAACCGGTTCGAGGTACCCCAGCGGAACTCGGAATATGGCCAACCACGTAGTTATTCCAGAATTATTTTAGTTCTAGCAATATGGGTGTAAAAATTCACAATTTTTAACAAGTAGATCATTCATATTGTCCAAAATCATTTTTAGACCGACATGGCCATATTGCTTGAACAAAAATAATTCTGGAATAACTGCGTGGTTGGCCATATTCCGAGTTCCACTGGGGTACTTGAAACCGGTTCCAAAGTGGCGAGGTCGAACCAAAAATGATTTTGGACAATATAAATGATCTCCTTGTTTAAAATTGGTGAACTTTGACACCCATATTGCTTGAACTAAAATAATTCTGGAATAACTACGTGGTTGGCCATATTCCGAGTTCCGCTGGGGTACTTCGAACCGGTTCCAAAGTGGCCAGGTCGGTCCAATATCGGTTCTGGTGATTATAAATGAAAATGATTTTGGATGCGCTGCAATTTGAATCCTGTTTGGCTGGTTTTTGTTTGATAAAGTATTGACCACTCCGTAGGTTCCCCGGAATTCTCTGGAACCGGTTCCGGGTTGGCCAGTGGCCACCAAAGCATTGTTCTTCCTGCCCAACAGACCAATACTAGTTAAAAATGGCGGTAAATAATTTGTAATATGCGCTGTTTAAAGAGTTCTATTTTTTTATTCTTCATTTAGGCTGATCCAATCCGGAATTCGCAAGGTTGAACGACCATGTCTCATAATAACGCTGCCAGGAATAGACACGAAAGATGGCCCAGGTCTTGAAGGTAACTTCGACAGGACGGGTGAGATGCTGCAAGAACGCGTTTAAATCTGGATCAACCGGAACCGGTACACGTTCCTAGAAATTATCACCCCAGCCGCAATCCCGAATTGTCACGCGTGACGGCCATGTCCTTTCAAGTGCTACTCGGTTACATACTCGGAGGACGGTCACGTCCTTGTAGGTACCCTCGGAAGGACGGTTGAGGTGCTGCACTAGCACGCCCAAATATAAATCAAGCGGAACCGGTCCACGTTTCTAGAACTTTACCTCAACTGCTATCCGGAAATGCCTCTCGGGACGGCCATGATCTTGAAGTTGACGACGAAGGCAACGCTGCACAAAACTAACCCTGTCCTCGGAACAACGTTCGGTACGACGAACGCGTCCGGGTCCAGATCAATCGAATCCGGTGCACGATCCTGGGCTATTGCTTTCAAACTACGGTAATTTATTCGTAACCTTTTCTTGATCCAGTTCACTAATTGTTTATTATTATTTTTCTAAAAGGTTCATGTAATCCGGAGTTGCCAATGGACTTTGAGGTTCCCTCGGAAAGAGGCAGCACGGAACAGGCTCGATGGATGGTCACCAACCTGGAAGTGCCCTTGGAACGACACTGAACGAAATGGCTCGACGGTCGCCAACCTGAAAGTTCCCCAACGCTGCTCGGAACAGGCTCGCCGGACGGTCAATACAACCTCCAAGTTTGGCCAACCAGCAGCAGCGAGACCAGCACTGGGATCACGACGATAATCGGCGGGACTCTTCGTCGTCGGCGGCTCCCTTCATGGAGCCGGAGATAGTCGTTCAGCGGAGTCAACCAGAAGCTATTTTTCAGACGACGAGTCGGAACCGAGCCCGTCGAAGGATATGCCGGGGCCAACAACAGCAACAACTTCACCAGCAGGAAGAGGACAAAGGCATGGTTTGAAGTCGCGAAGTGGAACCCGAGCAGGACCGAGTGGAGCAGGAGCAACGCAAACGCCAAGAGAATGAATCGGCCGTCCGTCAACAGCTGCCGCCCTCGCAACAGAATGTCCACGTCGCATCAGAAAAATGTACGCTGAGGCCAAGGACCGTCTCAAGTGGCGTGACGACGGTGACATGGTTCCTCGGAAGATCATGAACAGGCCGATATCGTCCGGAACTGGTACGCGGGACGACTATGACATTGCCGGCGATGATGGAACGGCGACGCCTGGAACAGGCCCGAAGACAGCCCACAAGTGCCTTCGGAGCAACGAGTGTCCAGGTCCTGAGCAAATGGAACGTTCCAGGAACTATCCCTCCCCTCAAGCGCATTCCGGAACTGTCACGCCGGAAGGCCACGCCCCTGCAGATGCCTTCTGTACGACGCACCACGGGACAGGATGAACAGGATCGACAGACTGCTGTTGCGATGCAAGTGCCCTTGGAACGGTCGCTGGAAGAACGTGTCCAACTCCAACTCAACCGGAGCAGGTTCCCCTCGTCCAGAGTATTCCTTTGAACACAGTTTCTGCCGGAAACTCGTCACAATGTTGGTGATGCCGTGAAGCTAAACAAATTGCAGCAAAATAAACGAATTAAAACCTGAAAATAACTGTTTGAATCCAAACAAACCCAATGACAGATGACGGAAAAAGAAGAAGAAGAGCACAAAAAAGGGGTTGATGCGCGTCCGATTTTTCACCCTTACGTCGTTCTTACATCGCCCCCACACGAAGACCTCCTGCGATGTTCGAACAACCTTGACAGGTTGACGTTTCGGGTGCAAAATACCTTGATTCGGGTCTGATGCGTGTCTCAAAATCAGACCCGCATCGGCCCCTGTAGGCCTGATCGTCGCTCTGACGATCAGACCCGATCGGCCCCGTATTTCTTACTGGGAAGAGGTGGTCCAGTTTTCGAGAGACGCGTCTGGACCAATTTTGGGCGAGATTTCCCAAATAGTCTTAGTGTTGCAAATTTTAAAATCGGGTTTTCGGCCCTTTCCTAGGGTTTTTTTTTCGCATTTCTGAGTGCGGCAGGCTACTTTGTTCATTTTTTTTATGACATTTTGACCAACTTCGCTTCGCTTCGCTTCGCTAGGAGACGGTGATTTTAGCGGATTGCAGACTGGATTTTCGCCATGTGATGTGATGATTTTCTAAGTCCAAGTTGCCTAGGAATCGATAATTGGGAATAGAACCAATTCCACCTGAACCAGATTCTCACCACCATGGCAGCCGTCCATTGCCGGCCGCTCCCATCTCCACCGCGCACCAGGGACAAGGATAGGGGATTTGGAAGACGGGAAGTGTTGATGCTCCACTTTTTCAGAGTATTAAGGGAAAATCTCCACGGTATCCTCAAGTAAGTTTCGCTTGGAGTTGGACGGTTTTTGGGAAGGTGAATGGTCTGAGGAGCCACCCTAGGCGAGTGGTAACGACCGTTTGCATTGTTGTTCGAATTCTTCGTGTGTTCTCATTTCTATTGGGAAAGCTTTCAATTCTTCTCATCTCTTATTGGATGAATTCTATCAGTCGCCCAGGCTATTTATAGCGAGGTATTTTTAGATTCAATTTCAACTGCGCTTGCAATCTTGCATGCAATCTTGTTTGAGTTCTGATGTTCAACTTGCATTCAATTTGATTTTTTGTCCGATTCTTGGATTCAACTATACCAGTCTAATTCCTCCTCAAGCTACCAATGCTCCACGGTTAAGTGGAAAGCATTTTGCTTGCCAATCCTAAGGACAGGGGATCGAACCCCGCCGTGAGATTTTTTCATGATTTTCCATTAATTCAAAATTCAATGAGTCCAGAACTTTCTCGTTGGGAGCAGATGGGTATCGAACCCAGAACCATTCGCTTATAAAGCGAACATCGTAACCATTCAGCCACGACCGCTCCTTTTTTTATGACATTTTGACCAACTTTAAAAAAAATTGTTGGTTTCGATTTTGGACGAAAATTTGACTTTTCGATTTTTTTTCTCCATTTTTGGCCTGAAACTCGGTTTTAGGTGCGTTTTTCGGGCAATCTGGACCCGGATTCGAATTTGGGAGACAATTTTTACATAGTATGACCTACCGCGGGGTCGAGAAAATTCAAAATGGCGGCCTTGGAGCGGTTTGAAAATAAAATTTACCCCAAAAATGGGCTAAAAATCTCGACTGCTCGGTAGAAAATTGCATTTTTGAGGGTGTTGCTGACATCTGGGGGTTTTGGGATGTTCTAGACATTTGTTCGCGCTGTTCTTGCGCATCTTTATAAGATGGTCCAGTTTTCGAGAGACGCGTCTGGGACCGATTTTGAGCGAGATTTCCAAAATAGTCGTAGTGTTGCAAATTTTAGAATCGAGTTTTCGGCCACTTCCGAGGGTTTTTTCTCATTTCTGAGTGCGGCAGGCTTCATTGTTCTTTCTTATGACATTTTGGGCAACTTTGAAAAAAATTGTCGGTTTTAATTTTGGACGGAAATTGACTTTTCGAATTTTTTTTTCTCCGTTTTTGGCCTAAAAGTTGTTTTAGGTGCGTTTTTCGGGCAATCTGGGCCCGGATTCGGATTTGGGAGACAATTTTCGACATAGTATGACCTACCGCGGGGTCGAGAAAATTCAAAATGGCGGCCTTGGAGCTGTTTGAAAATAAAATTTGCCCCGAAAATGGGCTAAAAATCTCGACTGCTCGGTAGAAACTTGCATTTTTGGGGGTGTTGCCGACATCTGGGGGATTTGGGATTTTTTAGACATTTGTTTGCGCTGTTCTTGCGCATCTTTATAGGGTGGTCCGGTTTTCGAGAGACGCGTCTGGGACCGATTTTGAGCGAGATTTCCAAAATAGTCGTAGTGTTGCAAATTTTAGAATCGAGTTTTCGGCCACTTCCGAGGGTTTTTTTCTCATTTCTGAGTGCGGCAGGCTTATTTGTTCTCTTTCTTCTGAAATTTTGGCCAACTTTGAAAAAAATTGTCGGTTTCTATTTTGGACGGAAATTTGACTTTTCAAAAAAAAAAAAAAAATCTCCGTTTTTGGTCTGATAGTCAGTTTTAGGTGCGTTTTTCGGGCAATCTGGGCCCGGATTCGGATTTGGGAGACAATTTTCGACCGCGGGGTCGAGAAAATTCAAAATTGCGGCCTTGGAGCGGTTTGAAAATAAAATTTGCCCCAAAACGGGCTAAAAATCTCGACTGCTCGGTAGAAAATTGCATTTTTGAGGGTGTTGCTGACATCTGGGGGTTTTGGGATAATCTACTATTGTTTGCGTTGTTCTTGCGCATTGTTAAGAGGTGGTCCAGTTTTCGAGAGACGCGTCTGGACGAGATGGGGCGAGATTTCTAAAATAGTCTTAGTGTTGCAAATTTTAAAATCGAGTTTTCGGCCACTTCCGAGGGTTTTTTCGCATTTCTGAGTGCAGCAGACGTTATTGTTCCCTTTCTTATGACATTTTGA
Organism: Culex quinquefasciatus; assembly: GCF_015732765.1. Taxonomy (NCBI): domain Eukaryota; kingdom Metazoa; phylum Arthropoda; class Insecta; order Diptera; family Culicidae; genus Culex; species Culex quinquefasciatus. The sequence goes on along the minus strand of NC_051862.1, from coordinate 107,141,184 downwards.
CCAAATTTGAAAAAAAATGTCGGTTTCGATTTTGGACGGAAATTTTACTTTTCGATTTTTTTTCTCCATTTTTGGCCTGAAAGTTTTAGGTGCGTTTTTCGGGCAATCTGGGCCCGGATTCGGATTTGGGAGACAATTTTCAAAATAGTATGACCTACCGCGGGGTCGAGAAAATTCAAAATGGCGGCCTTGGAGCGGTTTGAAATTAAAATTTGCCCCGAAAATGGGCTAAAAATCTCGACTGCTCGGTAGAAAATTGCATTTTTGAGTGTGATGCCAACATCTGGGGGTTTTGGGATGTTCTACACTATTGTTCGCGCTGTTCTTGCGCATCTTTAAAGGGTGGTCCGGTTTTCGAGAGACAAGTCTGGGACCGATTTTGAGCGAGATTTCCAAAATAGTCGAAGTGTTGCAAATTTTAGAATCGAGTTTTCGGCCACTTCCGAAGGTTTTTTCGCATTTCTGAGTGCGGCAGCCTTATATGTTCTTTCTTATGACATTTTGGCCAACTTTGAAAAAAAATTTCGGTTTTGATTTTGGACGGAAATTTGACTTTTCGAATTTTTTTTTCTCCGTTTTTGGCCTGAAAGTCAGTTTTAGGTGCGTTTTCAGGCAATCTGGGCCCGGATTCGGATTTGGGAGACAATTTTTACATAGTATGACCTACCGGGGGTCGAGAAAATTCAAAATGGCGGCCTTGGAGCTGTTTGAAAATAAAATTTGCCCCGAAAATGGGCTAAAAATCTCGACTGCTCGGTAGAAAATTGCATTTTTGAGGGTGTTGCCGACATCTGGGGGATTTGGGATGTTCTACACTATTGTTCGCGCTGTTCTTGCGCATCTTTATAAGATGGTCCAGTTTTCGAGAGACGCGTCTAGACCAATTTTGGGCGAGATTTCCAAAATATTTGCTGTGTTGCAAATTTTAAAATCGGGTATTCGGTCACTTTCGAGGGTTTTTTTTTCGCATTTCTGAGTGCGGCAGGCTTCATTGTTCCCTTTCTTATGACACTTTGGCCAGCTTTAAAAATAATTGTCGGTTTTCATTGTTATCCGAGCATTCGTTGGAGAAGGTTGTCTGATTCAACATGACTCGTCGCGTCCCGGCGCAAAACGCCGGCAATATCGCCCTACCTGCGGCTCAAGCAGGCAAAAAAGTGGGAATTTCCAAAAGGAAGGTTGAGGCCTCAACTGATGGCCAAAAACCGGGGATTTCCAAGAGGAAGGTGCTTTTGGAAGTGACATCGAACAGCAAAAAGACGAAAAAGAGCGACGGTACTGTACCGATGGATGAGGAGGAGGAGAACTCTTCGTCGCACGAGGAGCAGCTTTTGAAGAACAACAAGTTCGCTGGACTGCCTGACGAGGACCAGGTAGCGGAAGCAAAGGAGAATGAAGTGAAACAGCGAAAGGAGAAACTGCCTCCTTTTTATGTGCGGCAATCAGCAGCAACGATCGACTTTCGAGCGGGGCTGGTTGAACTCATCAAGTCTGGGAAAGTCCAAGGCAACATTCGTCTGTGTCAGGACGGATTTAAGGTGCTGGTGCAATCCAGGCAGCACTATCAACTGGTCAAGGAATACTTGACCGAAAACGAGGCGGAGTACTTTACCCATGATGTCGCCATGGATAAGCCGTACAAAATCGTCGTCAGAGGTCTGTACGACATGCCAGTGGAGGAATTAGCTGCCGAGCTAAAAGTTTTGAAACTGGATGTGTTGGCCGTGCACAAAATGAGCCGACGCAACAAAGACATCAAGTACCGTGACCAGCTCTACCTGCTGCATTTGGCTAAGGGATCGACGACGCTTCCTGAGCTGAAGGCAATCCGAGCGGTTTTCAACATTATCGTGTCGTGGGAGCGATACCGACCAGTGCACCGTGACGTCACACAATGCTTCAACTGCCTGGGTTTCGGGCACGGAGGTAAGAACTGCCACCTAAAGCGTCGTTGCGCCAAATGTGGTACCGATGCGCACATCACATCCCAGTGCATCCAAGATTCGCTGGTGAAGTGCCTCAACTGCAACGGTGAGCACTCGTCAACCGACCGAAAGTGCCCCAAGAGAGCTGAGTTCGTGAAAATTCGGCAGCAAGCATCGACGAAGAATCAGCCTCAGCGTCGTAGAACTCCTCCAGCCCTGGTGGAGCAAAACTTTCCACCTCTTCAACCGCGACGCCAGGTCCCGAACTTGGCACCGTTGCCGTTGGATCCCAGGAAGAGAGCTGAGATGAATCATCCACGGCCGGGTTTCAGCCAGGAGCCGAGACCGCCACCACCGGGCTTCAGCCAGGAGCCAAGACCAACCCAAGAACCAGCAGTTGAGGAAAATGGTAATGATCTTTACACCTCAACCGAACTCCTCAATATTTTCAAACAGATGTCCGCTGCACTGCGTGGATGCAAAACCAAGACCCAGCAGATTGAAGTGCTGACCTCGTTCGTCATCCAGTATGGATCGTAGGTCCCTCAAGCTGCTGAATTGGAACGCTTGCTCCATTAGGAGGAAGAACTTAGAGCTGGTGGATTTTCTTCGCGAGAAGGAGATCGACGTAGCTGCCATCACGGAAACTCATCTGAAGCCCGGTGAAAAAGTTTATCTGCAAAACTACAAGATCGCGACGCAGCTCGACAGGACCACCTCTGGAGGAGGAGGTGTGCTTGTCGCTGTTCATCGTGATCTCAAGCCACGCCGGCTGCCACACTTCAAGCTGGACATCATCGAGGCCGTTGGGGTGGAAATTCCCACTTCGGTTGGCCCAGTACTCTTCATTGCTGCATACTGCCCACGTCAGGTGAATTCCAGAGATGGTTCAGCAGCAAAACTGAAGAGCGATATCCAGAAGCTGACACGGCGGAGCGCAAAGTACATCATCGCTGGTGACCTCAACGCGAAGCATGAAGTTTGGGGCAACAGCAGGAGGAATCGGAACGGAGTGATTCTGCACAACGATCTGCAAAACGGATACTACAACGTTGTGAGTCCAGATCGTCCAACGAGGGTGGCTCGGTCTGGGAATCACTCAATCATCGACTTCTTCATTACCAATATGGCTGAGAACGTGGCTCATCCTGAGGTGTTTGAAGAGTTGAGTTCTGATCACTATCCGGTGGTTGTGGAGGTTGGAGCTTCCGTTACTCCGCAGCGGCAACCAACCCGGAAAGATTACCACAACGTTGACTGGCAGCAGTTTCAGCAAGTGGTCGACAGCAACATCGACTATGATCAACACCCGGAAACTTCTGCCGATATTGATCGTTCGCTGGAGGTGATCCAGCAGGCTATCAACCAAGCAGAGGCTGCCAACGTTCGGGAGGTTCCTGTTAATTTTAAGGTAACTGATATTGACGTAGATACTAAACACTTGATTAGACTTAGGAATGTTTATAGGAGACAATATCAACGGACTGGGGACTATGACAAAAGATTTCAGTGAACAATTTGAACAAAATCATACAAGACCGACTTGACAATATCAGAAATCAAGAATTTTCAAAACATGTAAGCCAGCTTGGGAATTATTCAAAACCATTTTGGAAACTTTCAAAAGTTCTTAAAAACAAACCAAAGCCTATTCCTCCTCTTATTGTTGAGGATTCTCCTTTGATTACATCCGAGGAAAAGGCAAATGCACTTGGGCTTCATTTTGTTAGTTCTCATAATCTTGGCGCTTCCATGACCAGCCGTAAAGAAACATCAGTTGCCAATAGTATTTCAACAATTAATAACTCTACCTTTGAATTTCCTGCAGATTCCCATGTTTCTGGTGAGGAAGTCAAAGTTGCAGTAAAACAAATGAAAAATATGAAAGCTCCTGGCTTTGATAACATTTTAATCTAGTGTTGAAAAAACAGAGTGATCAGTTCTTTCAACATCTAGCCAATATTTTCAATAAATGTTTGCAACTTGGTTACTTCCCCACCAATTGGAAACTGGGCAAAGTCATACCAATTTTGAAGCCTCAAAAGATCCAACATCGCCAACAAGTTATCGTCCCATTAGTCTTTTGAGTAGTCTGTCCAAACTCTTTGAGAAGGTCATCTATTCAAGGCTTTTGGATTTTACCAACGATAATAATATAATTTTGAATGAGCAGTTTGGCTTCCGTAAGGGACATAATACTGCTCATCAGCTTACGAGAGTAACTAAAATCATCAAGCAGAACAAGCTTGAGTCTAAATCAACTGCTATGGCTTTGTTGGATGTTGAGAAGGCTTTTGACAATGTTTGGCATGATGGTTTGATACATAAACTGTATTTATACGGTTTTCCAATGTATCTTATCAAAATTATCCAGCACTATCTTTCGGAGAGATCGTTCAGGGTTTTTCTGAATGGGATTGCTTCTGGATTATTCAACATTGATGCTGGGGTTCCCCAAGGAAGTATTCTTGGCCCACTTCTGTACAATATTTTTACATCTGATTTGCCTACTCTTCCTGGTAATGGTGTGTTGTCACTTTTTGCTGATGACACTGCCGTTATTTATAAGGGTAAAATAACCAGATATTTAGTTGGCCGTCTTCAGAAGGGTCTTGACGTTCTTTCCGAATACTTTGGCGACTGGAAAATTCGCATAAATGCAGCCAAAACTCAAACCATCATTTTTCCACTTTCCAAATCGGCCAGATTTGCCCCAAAGGATGATGTTTTGATTAAAATGAATGATGTTTCGATACCCTGGTCAAAGGAAGTTGTCTATTTAGGTCTCATACTTGACTCGAAACTTTTGTTTCGGCAGCATGTAGACAAAATATTGAACAAGTGCAGCATTCTCATCAGGTGTTTGTATCCTTTAATTAACAGAAAATCAAAGCTTTCTTTGAAAAATAAGCTAGCAGTTTACAAACAAATAATTTACCCCGTTATTGAGTATGCAGTACCTGTTTGGGAGTGTTGCGCTAGAACTCATAAATTGAAGCTCCAGCGTGTCCAAAACAAGGTACTCAAAATGGTTTTGAATGTTCCTGGCTGGACAAGATCAAGTGAGGTTCATGAATTAGCAGAAGTAAAAATGTTGGATCAGAAGATTCAAGAAAAATGTTTGAAATTCAGGGAAAAATGTGCTATTTCTGAATACCCCTTGATTCAAGGATTGGTTTAGTTTATTGTAAGTTTAAGTTAGTTTTAGGTTAGGTTATGTTTTCTTAACATTTTTTTTTCCTCATTGTACCTAGTGTTACAAAAATGATAAATCATATATTTTTAAAGTTATGGAAATGAACAGTGTTTAAATCACGAAAAGCAAATTAAAGCTGAAGAGCCACAGCTGACCACTTATTATGTAAACCAAATGTAATTATTATAAGAAAGATTCAATAAAGTATATTTAATTCAAAAATTGTCGGTTTCGATTTTGGACGAAATTTGACTTTTCGAATTTTTTTTTTCTCCGTTTTTGGCCTGAAAGTCGGTTTTAGGTGCGTTTTTCGGGCAATCTGGGCCCGGATTCGGATTTGGGAGACAATTTTTACATAGTATGACCTACCGCGGGGTCGAGAAAATTCAAAATTGTGGCCTTGGAGCTGTTTGAAAATAAAATTTGCCCCAAAAATGGACTAAAAATCTCGACTGCTCCGTAGAAAATTGCATTTTTGAGGTTATTGCTGACATCTGGGGGTTTTGGGATGATCTAGACATTTGTTCGCGCTGTTCTTGCGCATCTTAATAAGGTGGTCAGGTTTTCGAGAGGCGCGTCTGGGACCGATTTTGGGCGAGATTTCCAAAATAGTCGCAGTGTTGCAAATTTTAAAATCGAGTTTTCGGCCACTTCCAAGGGTTTTTTCTCATTTCTGAGTGCGGCAGGCTTATTTGTTCCCTTTCTTCTGACATTTTGGCCAACTTTGAAAAAAATTGTTGGTTTCGATTTTGGACGGAAATTTGACTCTTCGAAAAAAAAATCTCCGTTTTTGGTCTGATAGTCAGTTTTAGGTGCGTTTTTCGGGCAATCTGGGCCCGGATTCGGATTTGGGAGACAATTTTCGACCGCGGGGTTGAGAAAATTCAAAATGGCGGCCTTGGAGAGGTTTGAAAATAAAATTTGCCCCGAAAATGGGCTAAAAATCTCGACTGCTAGGTAGAAAATTGAATTTTTGAGGGTGTTGCTGACATCTGGGGGTTTTGGGATGTTCTACACTATTGTTTGCGCTTTTCTTGCGCATTTTTAAGAGGTGGTGCAGTTTTCGAGAGACGCGTCTGGACGAGATGGGGCGAGATTTCTAAAATAGTCGTAGTGTTGCAAATTTTAAAATCGAGTTTTCGGCCACTTCCGAGGGTTTTTTCGCATTTCTGAGTGCGGCAGGCTTCATTGTTTCCTTTTTTATGACATTTTGACCAACTTTGAAAAAAATTGTCGGTTTCGATTGTGGACGGAAATTTGACTTTTCGATTTTTTTTCTCCGTTTTTGGCCTGAAAGTCGGTTTTAGGTGCGTTTTTCGGGCAATCTGGGCCCGGATTCGGATTTGGGAAACAATTTTCGACATAGTATGACCTACTGCGGGGTCGAGAAAATTCAAAATGGTGGCCTTGGAGCGGTTTGAAAATAAAATTTGTTCCAAAATGGGCTAAAAATCTCAACTGCTCGGTAGCAAATTGCATTTTTTAGGGTGATGCCGACATCTGGGGGTTTTGGGATGTTCTACACTATTGTTCGCGCTGTTCTTGCGCATCTTTAAAGGGTGGTCCCACAGAGTAACCCAGAGTGCCCAGTCCGAAGAAATGTCATTTTGGCTCCATAAGGTTTGCTGGTAGCAGGCGTGCGATGTACCACTAAGTTGAACCAAAAATCAAGAGGCAGTGCGAACTTTGTCTTACTCTGTGGTGGTCCGGTTTTCGAGAGGCTTGTCTGGAACCGATTTTGAGCGAGATTTCTAAAATAGTCGTAGTGTTGCAAATTTTAGAATCGAGTTTTCGGCCACTTCCGAGGGTTTTTTCGCATTTCTGAGTGCAGCAGGCTTTTTCGTTCCTTTTCTTATGACATTTTGGTCAACTTTGAAAAAAATTGTCGGCTATGATTTTGGACGAAAATTTAACTTTTCAAGTTTTTTTTCTCCGTTTCTGGCCTGAAAGTCAGTTTTAGGTGCGTTTTTCGGGCAATCTGGGCTCGGATTCGGATTTGAGAGACAATTTTTGACATAGTATGACCTACCGCGGGGTCGGGAAAATTCAAAATGGTGGCCTTGGAGCGCACACCTCTCCGAACAAAGTTGTGACAAAATTAAAAAATGCCATGTATTCTACCAAATATGTCATATATGGGTAATTTTGGGCAGCTGAATTCAAAAAACACATTTATTTTTTCATAAAATAAAATCTAAGTTCATTAGGGTGGTTCATATATATTTATTTTTCAAATATTTTTTTTTTAATTGCTGAAATTGTATTTTTTTTATATCAATAGTAGCTTGGAATTTTCATTGTATGTGTGTGTGTAAATCTTAACAAATAGAATGTTAGGTTGGTACCATATCACAATGATCCATAACCGAAATTTTGTTAAACCAAATTTGTAGATACCACACTTTTAAATAACAGCTTTGTCATCTTCCGAAAAGTTGATCAGGGTCAGTACAGTAGTAACGTTAGAGTGGTCCAGTTAATAGGGTGTTCCAAAATTTGTGTATTTGAGGAAAAGTGTTATTTGACTTCTATGAGATTATCATCACATTTTACTTGTGCATATTTTAGTAGTATCTGTACTTTAGGTAGAAAAAGATCAGAAGACATTTCTAGATTTTTTAAAGGTCCTATAAACATATGAAACACAATAAATTAAAGGACCTTTAAAAAAAACTCTAGATTTTTGTTTAGGCCAACGAAAATTTCATTTCAAGGTTTTATCTCGTTCCCCTTTCGAATATTCTCCAAATACCAGGGTGCAAAACAAAGATAAACCTTCAAAATTAATCAATCATAAACTTTTTTTGTATTAGAGTTATTAATTAGAGTAATTTGTGATACATTTTAATTTATAAAGTTGAGAATAAAGTTTTGAATCTTAGTTTTTTAATTTCCCATCTTCCCTCTTCTCTTCATCTACGACTAAAGCCAAGGTCTGCTCTGCTTTTTATGTACTAAGCTGCACATAAAAATATGTAAGGTAAAAACTGCTTGTAGGAAGACTTTTTGGAAGATTTTTTGGGACAGTTGAAAAATAATCTTGCATGGTTAAGATTCCCACAAGAAAATCTATCGTACCAAAAAAAGTATGTACCGTCATCAGGGGTGACATTAGGTCTGGGGGTGAGATTGGGTCATACAAACTTTAGCAATTTTGTATGACTGTATCTCACCCACCAGCTCCAATGTCACCCTGATGACGGTATTCATTAAAATGTTTGCAATTGCTCATTAACTATGTTCATCACTGCCCGCATCACTTTGTTCCAATAATTGGGTCCTAAAATGATGCTTAGATTGCTGATAGTATTGTTTACAGCGATAAAGCTTATTTTTCTGAGTACAATGACCCTTTGTACGACCACAATGAATTTAAAATGGATTTTTAAATCAATTTTGAAGAATTAACCTCGCGATCCTTCTTGACAGAAAAGCTCCTACTTGACAGCTCGTTCCAAGGGGACCATAGTTGATCCATCGAAAAAATGTTGTCTTGTCAATTTTTTTTTTGCCTCAAAATGAAAAAAAGTGATCAGAAAAGGTTTTTAATCGTGTTTTTTTTCCGTTGTACATAAAAATTGACACATGGCTTTAGTACCCAATTCTCCATGCAGATACACATCGTAGCTTGTGTGCTATCTTATGACACCTCCTATCTTTTTCAGCAGACGGGTCACAAGATAGCACACAAGCACATGTGAAATTTTACAATAGAAAGTATTTTTGCCGTTGAAGTTTTCAGTTATTCCAAGAGGAATATTTAACCAAGTCATAAAAAAGACGAGGGAGAGGGGGGGGGGGGTGTTCTTGGTCCCAAAATCCAGTATTATTTTAGTACATTTGTTGAATTCTTGAATATGAAGAAAGATCATAAGGCGATTGCCATATCTGACTTTTTGATCCGATTCGTGAATAGAGTAAAGTAGATCCACTTTGATTTTTTTTAGAAACATGCAAATTTTGATCTTTCGAGCAAGTATGAGCAAAATTTGCTATACACTGTCCGAAAGTACATTAAATTTCACGACAGAAACTGCATACGAGACTTTGGTCACACCCGTACAAAATTGTTCCTGAAGGGTTGAAATTCGAAAAAAATCTTGAAAATAGTTAATGCTTGGGAAAGAGTTTTTGAAGGTATGAGAAAAAATAGAAAAATACTAACACTGCTGAAATTTAACTTTCATTTTTTGATTTTTGTCACACCTGGATCCACTGTGGAGCGGTTTGAAAATAAAATTTGCCCCGAAAATGTGCTAAAAATCTCGACTACATTTGGGGGTGTTTCCGACATCTGGGGGATTTGGGATGTTCTAGACATTTGTTCGCGCTGTTCTTGCGCATCTTTAAAAGGTGGTCCAGTTTTCGAGAGACGCGTCTGGACCAATTTTAAGCGAGATTTCCAAAATATTTGCTGTGTTGCAAATTTTAAAATCGAGTTTTCGGTCACTTTCGAGGGTTTTTTTTTTCGCATTTCTGAGTGCGGCAGGCTTCATTGTTCCCTTTCTTATGACATTTTGACCAACTTTGAAAAAAAATGTCGGTTTCGATTTTGGACGAAAATTTGACTTTTCGAAAAAAAAAATCTCCGTTTTTGGCCTGAAAGTCGGTTTTAGGTGCGTTTTTCGGGATATCTGGGCCCGGATTCGGATTTGGGAGACAATTTTCGACATAGTATGACCTACCGCGGGGTCGAGAAAATTCAAAATGGCGGCATTGGAGCGGTTTGAAAATAAAATTTGCCCAAAAATGGGCTAAAAATCTCGACTGCTTGGTAGAAAATGGCATTTTTGAGGGTGTTGCCGACATCTGGGGGTTTTGAGATGTTCTAGACATTTGTTCGCGCTGTTCTTGCGCATCTTTATAGGGTAGTCCGGTTTTCGAGAGACGCGTCTGGAACCAATTTTGGGCGAGATTTCAAAAAAATATTTGCAGTGTTGCAAATTTTAAAATCGGGTTTTCGGCCACTTCCGAGGGTTTTTACGCATTTCTGAGTGCGGCAGGCTTTATTGTTCCCTTTCTTATGACATTTTGGCCAACTTTGAAAAAAAATGTCGGTTTCGATTTTGGACGGAAATTTGACTTTTCGAAAAAAAAAAATCTCCGTTTTTGGCCTGAAAGTCGGTTTTAGGTGCGTTTTTCGGGCAATCTGGGCTCGGATTTGGATTTGGGAGACAATTTTCGACATACACACTCGAAACCAATTGTTGAGTAAGGCAGAATATTTTGCCGAGGTTATTCGGCAAAACAATATTCTGCCGAAGTCTCGGAAGAAAATTACAATTTCTGTCAGATTATGCCGAGCACTCAGTTAATTCAAATTAAAATTCCGAGTTTCGGTTTAAAAGTGTGCCGAGCATCTCGGTACCATCAAAATCTTCCGAGTTCGGCAGAAGTATCTGTCAAATCATATTAAAGTGCCGAGCTGCTCGGTTAAAATCAGAAGCAGCCATGTTTATTTTGTTATAAAGTTGTGCCAGGGCAAGTTGTACGTGCAGAAATGAGAAGTGGTAAGTATTCTTTATATTTTCTAGAAACTAACATTAGCCAATTTCAATTTTATCTCCAACAAAACAGGGCTCCACAATAAATACAACGACCACAAGCTACCGTTAAGGAAAAGCCTGATGCGGAACAAATTTATGGGAATCTTTTCATCCAAGAACAAATGACGATGTCTTCTTGAGCAAGAAGTAAATTTAAAGTTTTCAGTATCTTTTATGGTCAAGTTTTTTTTTTTTTTTTTAAAAAAGACCGAATTGCACATTTCTCAGCATTTTGCTGGAATATTCACCTACTCCAAGATTGACCTGGAGTTAGGCTCGGCTGTCTTTTTAAGTTTGGGGATGGGCTCCCTTCTTTTCAATTGATCTTTAATCTTCCACAATAATCTGTTGCACTAGCCAGTGAGCCTAAGCTCTTTTAAGGCAGTGCATTTCTTATATTCTAACTACATTCTAAGATTTGGTATTGATGGCGAGCGGTGGTGGCAGTTGTTGACTAAGATGAGCGGCGTTTGACGATGGGCGGTTGCTGGTGGGTGGTGGGCGTTGGGCGTTGGGCGATGGGCGGCGGGCGGCGGGAGGTTGGCAGCGGGTGGTGGGCGGTGGTGGCATGAAACGATATGTAACAGAACATTAGTTTTGACTTCTACACAAAAAGGTGGATTCTCTGCTTCATGTTGATGGTGAGTAACCGTTTGAAGGCGGCGATGGTTGTCGTTTTTTGAGCAAGCGTGACATTGCGTGTTATAAGTTGTAACCGTTGGTCACAACCCTTGACGAATTACCTCTTCAACTTCAGTAGTCCCTTCACATTTCACTACACTTTACAGTAGTGAGGGGGCTAATTTTACTAGTGTTAGCGAGGCTGAAGCCCACCAATTTCCCAGGGTGGGGATTATGTAAACGTCCAGATGACATAAGGAAATTGGTGGGAAAATGGACTCGGAAAAACCAACAAGGAGCCGATTTTGGGGAAAATCGGCCTCTTCCAATCAGGTGTCCGAGTGGACAAGACGTGCTCCTCGGTGTGTTGGTCGTCAATTGCCGCACACAAGGCGGGACCCGGAGGTTCCGCGAGCGCGCGTCCGTCTCGGTTTGGTCGGCCTGGGCATCGTAAGTCCAGTATGGCAGTTGCCCACGTCTAACCGTAACAGGACCACCCCGTCGTCTGGCGCCTCCCCGCGCCATCAACGCCAAGGACGACTACCCTCAGGCCGCTGGCCTTAAACGCTAAGGAGGGCCTCTCTCGGCGAGCCCAAATCGGTGGACCCCGGGGCTTGCCGATTCGACAAGGAGAGAAGACACCTGCCCGTTACGAAGCCAGCAACGCCTGCTGGTCGTCCATCCACATCCGGCACGGAAGCCGAAGCCGAAGACGGCCCGAAGGCCGCAGTACGAAGCTGCGTCCGGCGACGAAGACCCGAGATCGCAGCTGGGGAACAATCGCCATCGCCGAAGCCAGCAAGCCAAGAACCCCCCCCCCCCCCAACCGTGGGACGGAACGAAGCCGCAGAGTGGTAGCGCCGAAGCTCCTCTGCCGGCGAACATCCGGCGAGATCCAGCTGAGCTGCATGGTAAGGTTGCCCCTGAACTACCCACACCTCGGGGCAAGACAGTGAAGAAACCAGAACAAACGAGAGTTACTCCGGGAGCAAACGGGAGGAATCGAGAGAAATGAGAGAAACCATGCTATTCGCTTTAGAAATGTCAATTTTGACATTAATGACATTTCTTTCCTGATGTTTTTTTTTTTTCAAGCTGTCTCTGGTTATCGGAAAAGCGAGGTTAGGTTGAACGCAAAATTGATAGTGTTTTTTCTTCACAAGGGAAGTGGCTGCCTGTGCGGATGCCAAATTTTAATAATCTGTGCCACGATAACGGAACCACCCGGAATGGCGGAAGCGGTCGCCGGAAATGCTTACATGTCCGCCGTCACCGTGTCCAGCTCGGAGTTACTGGAAATGTTCGTTAGAATGGGCCCGTATCGTGCGACTCATGTTTGCGATGATCCGGAATCACGCGCCCTGCATCGTGCTGAGCGACGGAACGATGCCGTCAGTTATGTAGTGGAAAATATGAGCAGCTACTGACTTAGATGGATGGATTTAATTCAACTAAAACACTGTGGATTTGGCAACCACCAGTCGGAGGGACAATCTGAACAAGGCGTGTTGCGTCTCGGTCGTTTTAATTAAAAAATCTTCTTGCCAGCGGACATTGATATACGCAGTACTTTCAAACGGTCCGACTCCACGCTGTCTGGCCCCACTTTGGGAAACACTGCCCTAGGCAGACTCGTCTCAAAGAAACTCACACATCACAATCGAAGCCAAGGACGATCTTAGGAAAATCCCCCGTATCTTAGCGTAATGCCAGGTCAACTTCTACGTTCCTCAGCCGGGCGATGCAATGCTCGCAAAGCCCAAAACCGAGAAAAATAAAAAAACGCAAAAAGAAAGTTGTTTTATTGTGTAAGGTAACTTTAACATCAAAGAAGAAACTAGCCGGATATCCAATCAGTAGCCCGTGGCACAGCTTGGTGAACTTCGCCGGTACTCCGGCATCTTGAATATCACCACCAGCTAGTGGATGATCTAGTCGATCTTTTCTGGGTAAACTGGTCAACCGTGATCTCGTGATTGTCCAGCACCTTGTCCAAATTTGTCTCGTACGTCCGCGCAACTTTTTCGCATTTCCTCCTCGGGTGACCACTCAAATTCGATTTTCAAATTCCCGACTTTTTCCCGACTTTTTTCCAGACTTTTCCAGAATGCTCAAATAATAGACATTTCTTATCTAAAGAATGATTTCAAACATAAAACTTTCTATAAGAACAGTCAATATTAACCACCGGAAAAAATCTCAATGAATTTAAAAAAATCAAAATTTAGGCATGTTTTGTAAATACAGAAACTAAATAACAAATAAAAAAACTTCAAAAATGGAATTTCATTATTATGATTCAGAGTAGAAACACAAACAATTAGTCTTAGAAAAAATAATCGAAAGTTCAACAATACTTAAAACTTCCATGTTATTTTTTAAATCGGCAAAAAAATCTGGAAATGACAAAAAGTTAAAGATAACTGAACTTAGAATAGCGTTCCTATTTTTTTTAAACTTCATCATCATTTTAAATCAAAGAATGATTAAAACATAATTGCTGTTATTATCATTCCAAGGATTTAGAAAAATGTCAAGGAATTCATAAACAAAATGTTTTTGCCAAGTTCCCTTTTTAATTTTGTAATTTTTGATATTGAATTTTCAAATCAATGTTGTATTTAGATAAATAGTATTTAGATAAATGGTCAGTATTTAACTGTTTTTTTAATGAAAATTCAGTTTGATATGATTTTATTTTGTTCCACTTATTTTAAGCAAAATGTTTGATTTTTTTTAAACAATTTTGCAATAACTCAAAATTTTTTGGATTATTTCTTGCAATTTCAATATTTTTTTTTTATGTTTTCAAAACGTAAAAAAGTTTTTCAATTTTGGATTTTATTCGGTATTTAAGTTCTCCGAAAACTGAAAATCAAGCTTTATGAATAGTAGGTAATTTACCAATACTCATAAAAAAAGTTTAAGGTCAACATTAAAAAAAAAAAAACATTTTTAAAATTACCTAATTAAAAAACATTTAATAAAAATATTTACCAAAAAAAAAAACCATTGCCAAACTCAAGTTGGAATCTGTTTTCAAATATTCAAAATAGAATCATAACTTTAAGCTGGCCATTAGGGTCTATTTTTATATTAGTTTTTTCATTAACTTTACTTCTTGTTTGATAAACAAAAAATAATAGTGATCATATGATTCATAAAAAATATTACGAAGATCTGTGTCAAAGAAGAATATTAATGTCTTGAACAGCTTTTCCATACTCAAATATATTGAAATAGTGAAAAGAACCTTAAAATTAAAGTAAGTTACTAAAGCAGAATTGAGTGAATTCAACTTGAAAATTGCACAAAATAATACAAAATTATTCAATTGTTAAAAAAATAATTTTCAAACAAGTATGTTTAGAATTCCCGACTATTCCCGACTTTTTGACAAAAAATCATAAATTCCCGACTTTTTCCCGATTTTTGGCGGATTTTGGCGAATTCCCGACTTTTTCCCGACTTTCCCGATTTCCCGACTTGAGTGGCCACCCTGCCTCGTCCATCGAGGCCATTTCAAGATCGGAACTCAAGTTGATCTCCTCCAAGCTCCTGCTGCTAATGCCATCAGCACTCAGCAGTTGTAGCTGAGAACTGAACCGTGATGAGCTTCCGGCGAATACATTTCCGCTACTACTTCCTTTCCGACACGGCGATGAGAAACAAGTGGCCACGGCTGACGATGTGGTAATCTTCGCCACTGCCGGAACAAACGTGGTAAACCTGGCGGAGGAGACAAATTTTCACGCAAAACATTCACTAAACTCTTCACCTCAGCAGATCTTCACAAGGAATCTTACCTTTGCGCATATTCCACGCGAACACTCGATCGGAATGGCCTGGTCAAAATGGACCGCAAATTTCCCACGAGAACAAGGCTACTACACAAAACTTAATGATTTTTTCTCATAATTTTCTACGGATCTAAAATTTCTGCGCGCAGCACAATCTGACAAATGTAAATAAACAAATCAAAATGTCATTTTTTCTCTTTTCTCTCAATGTTCCTCTCTTTTCTCTCAGAGAAACCTAGAGCAAACGGGAGGAATCGGGAGGAATGTAGAGCAACGAGAGCAACCAAGAAGAATGAGTTGGAAAACTGTCAAAAGCAAAATTTCAGAGCAAACGGGAGCAAAGCGGAGAAAACGGGAGGAACATGGAGAAATAAGAGCTCACTGTCTTGCCCCGAGACCCACACCAAACACCCCCACACCCACATTCACACCATCCCGCAATAAAGTGCTGTTGTTGAAGACGAAAATCGTAGTGTTTTTCTGTTTGTTCACCGTCTCCCTTGAATCACCCAGTAGCTTGCCGACCCTGGGACTACCCGGTCCGAGTCATGCTCTACGCTGTGCAAAGCGAATACTTTCAATTGGCTCCCAGCTCAAATCCGCAAAAGGTGATCAAGGTTGATGGAGTCAAGCAGAAAAACCTAAGGGTTTTTCCAACGGGAGGTGGCAGGAATCCGAGTAAACTCGGTTGGTCACTGTCCACTTACCCTAGCGAAAATAATGTGAAAAAGCACAGAACCGCGGTCCATTACGGTCCTATTGGAATGAGGATCTTGCGCGCTTTCCAAAATCGTTTTTGGCACGACTCAGTTCGTCGATTTTGGTCAGCAGCGAGTTTTATAACTTTTATGCTGCGTGTACATAATGTGTATAACGTCCTTTTGTGTCTACTACACGACAATCATGCAGCAGCATTCAATGTTATTTATTTTGTCTCGTCTCTTTCGTGTTCATTGTTGAACTTGACGAGCAATCAAATTTATAAAGCGACAACCACACTATTCCTCCAACACACACAACTACAGAACAGAATCAAAACAGAACAGTAGGAAAGAAGTGCGACTGATTGGTGCCCGATCCAAGCGATCGTCAGTCGAGTCCTCTCCAGCAGTAGTGTTGTGAGGACACCATAATTTACGACCATTTGCTGGTCAAGAGTCTGTACCGTCCTGGTGATGAGATCCGGCGGCAGATGAGGAATGTATTAGAGGAATTGAACCGATTTAGAACCCACAAATTACCGTAGACCCAGGTAGTGTGTGACGTCATCCCTGGAGAGGTAATCACACCTGAAATTAAATTATTTTGTACCTGTTGGACTGGGCCGATAAATTAGGCAATGAGTAAGTCCTGTGAGGCCGTCCTAATCGTTATTCTAGGCACCGAAGAACCGGATAGCAGGCGGAGTTCTGCCCGGGAGGTGGCCGAAAGGAGTTGGAATCTGTAGAATTGCCGAGGACCCAGCAAGGTGACGTAGTCATACCTGGTAGGCGTTCGCAACCTGTGAAAAGTCTTGTTTCCTTCGTGGAGTTAGAACAAGCAAATAATAGGGGAAAGCCCCGAACAAAAGCTTTATTTAAACTATTTTCTTTTTCACTTCTCCTATATCTAATATATTACACCTAGTACGTTGCGGCTGGAGATGTCAGTGGCCACGATCCGCACCGACTTGGGTGCTAGGGGTTTACGGGCGACGTCCCACTTTCCCTGGACCAAGTCAGCGGATCTGGATTGACCTGTCGTCAACAGCAGCAAGACCGAACAGTGAAAATATCTGGAAAGAAAAGGGAAAAGGAAAATTAGTTGTGAATGACAAAGTGAACAATTTAATCCTGTAAAATATTTTCAAGAATTGAACTATTTGAAAGAGGGATTAGTGTGTGTTAGTCTTAGCCACTCTCCCCTAAAGAATGCGTGGGTGTAGAACCCCACCTTCGTGAAAAGGAGAGAATGGCAAGATGGCATACTTTTTGGTGTTGTAATGAACCTAAACTACTCACCACTACAATCGAGAATCCATAGCCCAACGGGCCAGTTCGTGGACGACCAAGGGGTTAAATATCCTTTCCCTCGGTCCGAGCGAGGCTGGTGGTGTTGTGGTGAGGGGATCTCTCGGTGCTTCCAGGCCTGATAGAATTTTTATGATCTTAGTTTCGATCAAAAATTTTAATGTGTACACAATTTCTTACCTGTAGCATCTTGCGCGTCAAGATGGCTTACATGGTGAATCCCGGGATAAATAGTGGACTCCTGCAGGCCTCTTTTTAAAGAAAAAGTGCGACCTAGCAGCGATCTTCCACACAAAGTTTAGCCGAGCTTGGCACACCCAAATTTGAGTCAAAATTACCCTGTAAAAGAAGATCTTCGTTATGTTTGTTTTGTATTTCACTTACCTTGTCCTTTCGTTGAATTTTTCAGCTGATTTCAACGATAAACACCGATATGCACTGATTTAATTACTTTGCACTACTTTTACGCTGATGAGCAATGTAAACATTGCGATATGCTGACGTTTACCAAATTAGAGACGTTTCGGGAACTGTCAACCAGTTTGCCCGTCGGGAATAAGCCCATGTGGTGAATTTCCGTAGGAGATCCAAAGTGATCTAATGTTGGATGAAATGTAAATAGTTCACAAAATTAAATCGCTGCGCAGCGTAATGTAAATAGAGTTGTCTACTATTATTTTGGGATTCGTTTTAATTATTATTTTAATTTGTAGTGCATGTCTAATTTTTAATTTATTTATTTGTATTTGTTTGCTATGCCATCTTTTTTCTATTTTAAACATAAATCTAAATATTTCTGTGATTGTTAGTCACTGAGACTTGTAAATATTGCCCATATTGAGGCTTGTACAATATTGAATGACCATTTACACTAGTCGACGAACCTGAGGAGTGTCGAAGATGATTTTGGAAATGCTTTTCGATTAAAAATGTTCATGAACTTCGTGCATTCACATTTTTCGCCGGGGTAGTGGATAGTGTAACCGTTGGTCACAACCCTTGACGAATTACCTCTTCAACTTCAGTAGTCCCTTCACACCAATTTCCCAGGCCCACCAATTTCCCAGGGTGGGGATTATGTAAACGTCCAGATGACATAAGGAAATTGGTGGGAAAATGGACTCGGAAAAACCAACAAGGAGCCGATTTTGGGGAAAAATCGGCCTCTTCCAATCAGGTGTCCGAGTGGACAAGACGTGCTCCTCGGTGTGTTGGTCGTCAATTGCCGCACACAAGGCGGGACCCGGAGGTTCCGCGAGCGCGCGTCCGTCTCGGTTTGGTCGGCCTGGGCATCGTAAGTCCAGTATGGCAGTTGCCCACGTCTAACCGTAACAGGACCACCCCCGTCGTCTGGCGCCTCCCCGCGCCATCAACGCCAAGGACGACTACCCTCAGGCCGCTGGCCTTAAACGCTAAGGAGGGCCTCTCTCGGCGAGCCCAAATCGGTGGACTCCGGGGCTTGCCGATTCGACAAGGAGAGAAGACACCTGCCCGTTACGAAGCCAGCAACGCCTGCTGGTCGTCCATCCACATCCGGCACGGAAGCCGAAGCCGAAGACGGCCCGAAGGCCGCAGTACGAAGCTGCGTCCGGCGACGAAGACCGGAGATCGCAGCTGGGGAACAACCACCATCGCCGAAGCCAGCAAGCCAAGAACCCCCAACCGTGGGACGGAACGAAGCCGCAGAGTGGTAGCGCCGAAGCTCCTCTGCCGGCGAACATCCGGCGAGATCCAGCTGAGCTGCATGGTAAGGTTGCCCCTGAACTACCCACACCAAACACCCCCACACCCACATTCACACGATCCCGCAATAAAGTTCTGTTGTTGAAGACGAAAATCGTAGTGTTTTTCTGTTTGTTCACCGTCTCCCTTGAATCACCCAGTAGCTTGCCGACCCTAGGACTACCCGGTCCGAGTCATGCTCTACGCTGTGCAAAGCGAATACTTTCAAAGTATAGGAAAAGCGTGACAAAGGGGGGGAGGGGGGGGGGGGGTAAATTTTGGCTGATTTTAGCGTGACGTACTTTATGGATGAAGCCTATTAGGATTTTTTGTTGAGAAGTATTTTTTTAATCAAAGTGTTTGGACAGTGAAAATATATGCTCCACAACAATAAAATTGCTTTTAAATTTTTCTCAGTGGCCATAAAGTTGAAATGAAAAAAATATATCAAGTAGAAATAATGTTTTTCATGGCAAATTAGTATTTTCAACTTGTGTGTTGCGTATAAACGCAGAGTGACGCGCCCCTCGGACAATGCTGCTGAAGATCTTTGTGTTTTGTTCTATTGTGTGTGCTTGCAACTCTCGGTGCCCGTGCTACTGCTCAAAGCGGTATACGCACTTCGGAAGGAACCGGTCAAGAAAAAAATCAAATGGGCAGCAGCGGTAGCGCAAGCAATTGATTTGGTTGTAATCACCGTGGAATTTTTAATTGGGTAAATTCGCTTGGTTTTGTTCGGTGACAAGCAAGTCAGAGAGGGTGAAGAAAAGCCCCAAGAAATCGCTCCCTCTCCTTTGTTCTGCTGTTCGTAAAGCTGTTTCTTGACCCCTTTCCTTTCGATCTGCATACTAGCCTCAAAGTAGCATCAAATAAAAACAACAGTTCGAAGCGAGCGGTAGTGCGGGCGCAGCTGATGGAATAATTATCCTGGCCTCTGCTGCGTAAAACACCGAAGTTGTAAGTTTTTGTAATTGTGTGAACCTTTCTGTTTAGTTAATAATAATAAATTCTAGTTTTCAACGTGCCACAAATAAGTTGTTTTATTTGGGTCGTTCGAGAAACCGGTGCCCGTTCGCAAATACGCAAGTGTCGCACCCCTCGGACACTGCTGCTGACCCTTTTGTGCTCCGTTCAATTGTTTGTACTCACGATCGGTGCTCGTGCTATCGCTCAGTGAAGAACAGAAGTAAATAACAGTTTGGGACGAGCGGTAGTGCGGACACCGAAGTTGTAAGTTTTGTGTTCTATTGTGAAATATGTGTTATTAATTGTTGTAATAAATTTACAGCTTTGTAGCGATCGACAAATTGAATTGTTTTATTTGTCACGCTCACAATCCCGGTGTTCGTGCCCACATTCCGGCCGTTTCCAACATTGTGAATAAATAGATAATCATTGAATTTGCGCCAAAAATCTAATTTCTAACGTTATTTAACTTGAAACACTATTTCATGAAATCACAACTCAAAGTTTTACAATATTTGAAGTGAGTTTTTGAAAAATGGTTGCATACTTTGGGTGAATTTCATAAATTCATACAAAGTTGTATTTTTAATGATTCTTAATGGTTCCATTTATGGTATGATTTTAGTTATATGGTTATATGGCCTAATATTTAAATTTATTAGACAAAAATAATTTTTGTTGCCCAACATATAAGCAAGCAATATTCCTAGTTGTGAAAGCTTCTTAAATAAAAAAAACATTGATTTGTCCGTACAACTTTCCATAGAAGTTTGACATCTGCCCATATAATTGCTTACGAGACCATTTCACGAAACGGAACACCACTCGAAATCGACTTTTTCTGAACATGCTTAAAATTTAGCGGAGCTGTTTATCCTATCGAAACATGCACCTATTTTTTTAGGGTTTTTTGAGGGCGTTTTCAAATGGTTATATCTTGGATAAAAACAAATAGAGCAAAACTTGACTGCTTTTTTAAGAAACCCTGAATTCTATTGCGTCATCAAATTTTTTATTCTAATCAAACTTTACTTGTTAGGCCAAGTTGAAATCTCTTGTGAATTTCAAATGTATAAGCTTGCAGTAGCAGAATTTACCTACATCGATCCATGCAACATTTTTTTTAATTGCTCAAAATGCTGCCATTGAACGGCCCGAGCGGTTTAGGCTTTCAGGATTTTTGTGATATTTACTTGCAAAGTCAAAACAGATCAGTAAACTTCACTTATTTGTGTATTACACTTTTTTAAAAGATTACATTTTTGCGGTAACACTCTCAACTTTTACGCACACGATCACATCACTCAACTTTTTGTTGCTACTTTCATTAAGACTTTCGTCGAGCCAATTCTCTACGTTGAAGCCAGACTTGTCCTCCAGACCTCTTCGCCGAGCCATGCCAGACCCGAACTCCTAAGTCCCGGGTGGACTCTTCACTGCGGCTAAGTCCCGGGTGGACTCTTCACTGCGGCTAAGTCCCGGGTGGACTCTTCACGGCGGCTAAGTCCCGGTGGACTGCGGCCTCCACCGCTAAGTCCCGGCGGACTGCGGCCTCCACCGCTAAGTCCGGCTGGACTGGGGCCTCTGCTACTGGTGGCTGCTGGCGGGTCTGGCTGGTCTGGGGCGTCTTCTGGAACTGGAACTGGACTGGGCTTGAACTGGCTGGAACTGACTGGAACTAACTGGAACTAACTGGAACTAACTGCCCTCCTCAAGAATTTTGGGGTTTTTATAGTCAGTCCCCGAAAACTCTACTAAATTTTGTTCTACTAAAAGTGGTCCGTTTCGATGAGAAGCATCGATGAACCTCATGAATTAAATTATGCAGACCTCTGCAATTCTTCATGACTTTCCGTATGGTGTAGTGAGTACACCTCAAAATCGGAAGTCATGGGTTCGAACCATTGTCGTGAAACTTTAAATTATGTTATTGGAATATCAGAATTATGTTCCTAAAACATTCTCAAAAATGTTGGTCAATTATGAGAAGGTCGAATTCTCCATTGAACAAACATGCCAATGAATTTGGTTAAGCCACACCCTCAATTTCCCCTGTGTAATAACATCGCACATTCAGAATTGAAAGCTTAACCACTTTTTTGATTGCCTAACAATTGGCGAAATTTAATAAAGGGCTTTTCAGGTGAGGATGACTCATGATCCACACCTGTACATAAGCTTAATTATTTGTCGCGCAACGCGAGTCGACGGGTAAAATTATTTATGCTTGCGTAAGCGCGCATGGTCAAAACTGTGGTGAGGTTCGAAAAATGGACAAATTTAATGATTTAAATTTGAGGTCGTTGCATTCCCCCACACTTACCAGCTAGATGTTTGTATTCTTGAAAAGCATTAAGAACATCTATCGAAAGTTATTTGTAGGTTGGAAGAATATTCCCAAACTTAATAATTTGATTTGTGAAAAAAATACTTTGCAAAAAATCATAAAAAGATACTTTAATGGCTGGCTATAAGAAATTGATTTAAAAAAATATTGGTTTGGTTAATCTCCCCCACACTTATCAGCTAGATGATCGTCTGAAAGAAATGATCATCTATGGAAAGAATATTGTCGGGTGTAGTGATCGTGCGGTTTACAATTTGTTCTTCTTGTGCTTTCTTGTAAATTGCTTTATAATTATAATTGCTCTTTTGATTTTTCTACTGTAAAATTATTTCCATTACTCTTTTGATCTTCTGTCCTGTTAAATTACTTGAATTACTGTTTTGAACTTCTCTTGTAAAAATATTTTCGTTGAAACTGATTTAAATAAACTTGCATTTGAAATTAATTTTCATTATCTCTCCTAAAAAAAATAATTGCATTTTTCCCACTGTAAGCAAAATTTGTTGTTGTTGTAGAACTGTGTTGATCGGCTGGTTGTTATCGTCGTCGTCTTCCATCTAAAATCGTCTTTATCGTGAGGCTATTCATTCCACAGTGACTTGGTCAATTGGTCAGTTTTCGAGGCTAAGGTGTTGAATTTCGTCGATTAGTGCAATTGTTGTTTCCATCATGAATTATGCTTCATAACAAGGGGTTTCCAACATCGAGGCAGACTGGTCAGTAATCCGGAATTACTCTGCATCCAAATGAGTAATTCGGTAATTCTAGGATTACCCAGTAATTCCTGAGTAATTCTAGTAATTCTAGTAATTCCTGAGTAATTCTAGTAATTCTAGTAATTCCTGGTAATTCCATAGTAATTTTAGTAATTGAAAAATCTTCATCCCATTCAAATGATACTTAGCGTTGCGTGTATGTTATCTATTTAAAACTCTATTTGAAAGTTTTAGAACAGTGATCCCTACGGCAAACCTGAACCTGAATTAGAATTTTAATATCATGAAATTCGGAGATTTTGTAAAATATTGACACATTTTTTTTATTCTTTTGTCTTCTATCTTAACCTATACCCTAACTGGCTCAATCGGCCTTGCCATCACGGAGCCGTGCGTCTATTTATAGATCCGAGATCTATTGTTCTTCGTCTTGATGGATGAGGATGATCTCCTGGGGGTCTTGTTGGAAGAGTCTTCCTTCCTTCTTTAACGCGTTGCGGTGTGGTTGGTTGGTCATCTTCCCGTCCATTCCTCGCTCACCCACCGCTAGTTGTTGTAGTGGGGGAGCGGCATGTGTGTGTGTGGTAATTAATTACCGTGTATCTGTTGCTCCCAGCGGGAGCAGGGGGTTCAAGTTGCCACCGAAAAATCAGTGGCGAGGTTACCGGGTGGCATTCGATCCCTGATCGTCTGCTTGAAAGGCAGATCGCTTAACCATTCGGCTAAGTACCCGGACCAAATATTGAAACATTGGTAATGACACATTGGTAAAACTTTTTCTTCTTTCTTTACTGTTTTTTTTCTGTCAGAGGACACGAAGGTTTGCTCCTGGCATCCTCCGACGAGGCTCACACACAAACTAATTCCTCGAAGCCCGATAAACTCGTCAGCTTTTTCCTCTTTTTTCACTGATTTTATTTCCACCATTGGACGCACAGATTTGATCTTGTCATCCTTGGACGAAGCTCGCACTCAAACTAACTCCCGGAAGCCCGACCAACCCGTCGGCTTTTTCTTCTGTTTTCACTGTTTTTTCCACCAGAGGACGCGCAGATTTGATCTTGTCATCCTCCGACGAAGCTCGCACTCAAACTCTCTTCGTGCATAATTGAGAATTGTAGACATAATTATCAAGGTCAATGTCAGTCCGTGTGTTTTTTTACGTTTCAATTTGGGTTATTCTAGATTTTTATATGTTTAACATATTTATTAACAGTTTTAGGCATCACAACACTTAAAAATACGTAACAAAAACAGTTAACTTAACCTCAAACTTTAGATAATTCGTTGATGAATCTTCCAGAAGATTCATCTAATGTCAGATGGTCTCCAATTTTGTTAGGAGGATTTATATGACCGGAATAGCGATGGATATGTAACGGGTGCTTGAAATTTACTCTCTTTAGGTTGCTATCTGATCCAAACTTGTAAAAACTTCCATGCACAACAATCACATCTTCAACTTTGTCGTTTTGAACAGGTGCTGTATCTAATCGAAATGGTTTATACCGACCGTTTGAAGTTTTACGCTGAAAACACAAAACTTGAGCCACTCGCATCTCCCCAGTTTTGAGGTTAAACACACACCAATCTCCGATGGACAGTGTGTTAAAAATGCCAGGGATTGCAGCGTCGTCGACTTCAGATGGCACTTGACACTGGCTATCTTGGATGCGAATAAAGCGTTTTAATCGATCCGAGCTCAAACGCGTTGGTTGTTTCCGGAATATCCAGACTAGTGTGCTGACCTTCACAACAATGACGGAACCATCGAGCTTTCTTACATGGACAAAGCCAAGTTTTGAAGTAGACTTGCCTAAAAATATATTATAAGGATTGGTTAAAAAAACACATTGTAAACTTAATTATTGAATACTTACTAAATTCGTTGGTGCAATCTTTCAAATCAAGATCTTGATGAAAGTTTGGGAACAACTCTTTTATTTCAACGATATCATCGTCATCAGCGTCATCGCCAGTCTCCGTACTCTCGGTGGAAAATTGGGGTGCAGCAAACAATTCTGATGGTAGAATCGAACAGCTTGATGTTGGCGCACATTTGATCCCTACCGAGGCGAGATCGGAAATGGCTTCCTTCCTGGCCACATTTATCACCTGGCTGATTTCAATATCGGATGGCATCGTTTTGGGCACATACATATCTCGTTGTTTCGTAAGGCCTTTGTCGGTAAATTTCTCCAAAACAGATTCTGAATCTACTAAAAATTCTGCTCGCTTGATGCGATGCATGAAATCTCGCACTGAAAAATTTACTACAGTTGAAAACGTAGAGCTCATGGACCTCATTTTTCTAAAGAAATTTTCATTCCACTGACTATTGAACAACGTAGGTAAAAAAGCGTGTGGACATTCATTATCCCGGCAAAATCTTATATTCTGCAACAGCTCATGCCCGTTAAGTTCGATACAAAAAAAGAGCATTTCTCGTCACGTAAAATTCGTCCACTCGTAGATCATTCTCAATCAACCATGTACGCCAGTACCTAAGAAAAAAGATCGAGTACCAAATCCTTCGTACTCTCTGTAAAACAATCAGCTCCTTGTCGGTAAACGCCAAAACAGTGTAGCGTAGCAGCTTAAGGAATAGGGTAGGGTAGTCATCAATGAGACACTTTTGGTTTTCAACTTTCAAAGATTTTTCTCATTTTTTCATCAGCATGTTTTAATGAGCTTTTTGTTGCATTATCTTTCTTTTAATGTGTTCTAACATTGACCAAAATATGAGATCGATCCGACATCTACAGCCAGAGTTATTCAACTGTCTCATTGTAGACGCACTTGGCAGGAACAATGAGACAGCTGGGGAACAATGAGACACACTACGAAAATCAAGATTTTTCTAGTAAAACATCATGTTTTTGTATTGTTCCATTGCAGGAGACTTTCTTTTAACATTTTCAAACAATTTTGTTAACATGAAACTTTAATTAACAAAAGTTATACTAAAAAGTATTAAAATTTTGTAAAATCCGTATATTTATACCAAATAACTTTGTATTTTTGGTTAAATGAAGTTAAAACTCAATAAATATGCCAAAAATCACTTTGAATTCATGTTTTGAAAGATTTCCATAGATTTTGAAAAATTTAATGAAGAAACATCAAAGTGTCTCATTGTTACCCATGAGCTGAAATGAGTGGGGAACAATGAGACAGTCCTGGATACTGGGTATATTCTAAATTTTGGCCAAACCTAATGAAAGGACATTGTAGCCCAACTCAATCCCTATGGAACGTCGAAAGAAATTTGAAGAAATATTAGTTTTTGTGTTAATGGCAGCCTACGAGAGAAAAAGTAATTTTTTGTCCATTATTTACTTTTACACCCCAGAATCAAACATTTATGAATAACTTTTCAAGGGAGCGTCCATAACCAAAGCCACTATAATGGCAGTCGTGTATCCAGTAGACACACCTTTCCCCCAAATATGAGCCTGATTGGTTGAAATTACGACTTGTGAGAGCCATTTTATCATTGTTCCCCGTGTCTCATTGATGACTACTCTACCCTAAGACAGTCCCTTCGGATTGCAAAACATGTTCTTTTAGTGCATGGGCGACGCGAGGTTGTATCAGTTTTTCTACGATCTTGTAATTCATCCGGTCCTCGAGTTTGATCTCTCCAATTGATAATCCGTGCTCCGTTATTGGGACGTTTTTTACGAGAACGTGTAGATGGCCAACCATTGCTATCGAGTTTCCTAAAACAGAAATACATTATTTATTTATTCATTTGTTGGACACATTTCTCAAGATGGGGAAGTAAAACGTCGGTCCCGGCCTTAGTTGTTATTAGGCCGTTAAGTCATTCCAGGTGTTGAAGTCGTCTCCCGTATAAGGACCATCCACACACCAAACTAAGCCTCTACAGCATTGCCTAAGCGTTCTCGATTGCAAGATTCGTACTCGAAACTAGATGTCCGAAGGTTGATTGTTGAGACAATGGCAAATCTCTTTTTACTGACTGACTGAACTGACGATCTTTGGATTGTGAGTCCAACTGCATACCAGCGACTCTACCGAGACAGAATCCAGGGAGACGACCTGGACCGAGCTAACGACTTATCCTCTAGGTTAGACCGGAGCCAACATTTCCTTCCCCATCCGACGAAAAGCGTGATCAGACAAATCTCGTCTCGAAAAATGCCACCGGGATCGTCTGGAATCGATCCCAGTCCAACTGGGGTGAGAGGCAACAACGCTTATCACTTCACCACCGGTCCCGGGCATTAATAATACAAAATAAAACTTACCAAGTCGCAACACCTTTCCAATGTCCAGCAAACGGTTCTTAAGCTTTCCGCCAGTGTGTACATGATCTTGATAAACATACGGAGGTTCGTGTGCCGGGCCGGCAAAAAACTCGACAAATTCCTTTGGGATTCGATCATCCGGTTTACCGCCTAGACCGCTAATTACTTTCATCCCACCTGAATTTGGCGCTGCTCCGTCTGCCGAGCACCCAAGAACAACTAGACCCGAATTTTGCAACTCTTTCGCAATATATCTGTTTCGCAGAACATAATTCTCGCTTTTCATTGTTTTGCCCATTGCATACGCTAGTAAGCAAAAGGGGGATGCATTTGGTGATAAACTCGTGCACAATATTACGTTTACATCCGTGGCCTGTTTGCCGGAGCTGAGAAGTTTCTTGATGTCTAGTCCGCCGTGTACTTCCGTTCCTCGCACTACTGGCATTCCGGTGATGGGATCGTCTTCGTGTACGATACCAAATATACGGTTTGTTTTCTTATCGCACTCTATTCTTCCCGTGATAGCGGTGGCATCTTCCGACAGAAACACGTAGGGAGACAAATTGTTTTCTTCGATATAGGTCACCAGCTCCTTTGTCCTCAGAACTCCTTCGGGCACGTCAGCCATTTGCTTCGAGTAATACTGATAAATGGTCGACTTACTCGGAAGCGGTAGAAGTGACATATACGTATTATAGTTCAATCTTCCGCCTGTTAGGTAAATGCACATCGATAGCCTTTTAATGGTTTCAGGATATTGCATTTTACTGCCTTTTGCTGTTTTTCGCAAATTTCCAGCAGCATCTCAATGAATTTGTTGCGCTTTTTGTTTTTGTCGTCCTCAGCTAGTACATCGTAACTCGGGATATTTCCCACGCTTTTCTGTTTATCTTCCGCAGCTAACCTCGTAAAGTGATCTGTTATGCTCGATTGTTTTACGTCGTACTGGTTACTTAATTTAAATAAACGACTCTTCGACCGATTCTTGGTTGATTTCTCTTCGTGGAGATGTGCCTCATGAATAATACAATTATTAAGGTTTAGAGTGGCGGCTAAAATTAAAAAATAAATTAGCAATTTTTGAAATTGCTTCACGCCAAATCATCGGTGAAATTATTTTATTAATTTAGTAAGAGTTTTTGTTCGAGTCAGAGTCAGTGGAGTTGCGTCTTTTTTTCTGAAGATGGAATTGTAATCGCTGAATTGCTAGAAGCCAGAGTAGGAGGCGAAGTCGCTTCAAAAGCTTTCCAATTCCGGCCTAGTTAAAACTTAAAATTCAGCTGTAATGACCATGACAGCCCGTAGAAACCTTGATAAATGTTTTCAATGCTTTTTTTTGTATTCTTGAAGCAAAACATTCAACGAACGATTTAATAATTCAGTAACAAAGGTAAACAAAAGGGTGGTTCAATCTTCGTGATTTTCGTGGAAATCTAAATGCTCTCAACGAGCAGGATTTACATAATTGTTTGAAATACTAAATATACACATACATTTTCTTTAGCCATCGAAATCTGCGTTGTATCATTGAAAATAGACACACAGTAACAATCAGAAGAAATCCGCGAAAATCAAGAAGATTTTTAACCAACCTGAAACGATGTAAGTCTCTATCAAAGTCATCCCAGGCTATCATTGTCATCAAAACACGTTATATTATTGCAATATCACTTTTATTGGCCTCAACGAATTTAAGTAACCTTCTACCTTTCTCCTTCATTTTTACAACTAAGCAACAAGTGTACTACAAAATAACAATGAACTATGTTTTAGGGTCAGCAACTCAAAATAAAATTCAAAAAACGATGCAACAAAACATCATTTGTTTACGATACGACTAGCCTGTCCGTACTATTTAAGAATGTTCCTGCTTAAAACTACATCCGATTTATAGTTTCTTATCTGCAATTTAAAAACTACCTGAATTAACTTCTTCGTCGATCCATTCCTCTTCCTCAACCATGTCGATCATATCTCTTTTTTGTCCGTTTTGGTCACCGGTACTCTCGATCTCTACAACAAGAACTGAACTAAAAAAGTTAATATTATTCTAAATAAGCATTACTTAAACATACCTTTAGATGCACGTTCGCCCCGTTCATCATCGAAATCAGCTTTACGCTTCGAGCTCGAGGGCTTAATCATGTCTAGCAAGCTGGTTTGCTTCGTTTTTGAACCCGTTAGATTGGACGCTGGGTGTTGTGTATGATAGTGTTTGATAAAGTTTGCAATCACTACTTTAAAGGATGTTTTGCTGGTTATGGTGTAGAAAAGCATTATCAACGATTTGCAAAACGGACAGATTGCCCCGACTTTTCGCTCGTGTTCCGTGGCAATGATGCGCAATTGGAAGTCATTTTTTGCACAAATTTATGCGACTCATTCCCATCTACCTTGACCCATTGAGCCAACCGGGCCCTGAACTTCTCCAGAAGTTCTTGTTCTATTTTCTCGTCAAGAACAACTTTTTTCAGAGGATTCTCCGGTGTATCAGGGCGGGACACGAGTTGTGTCTCAACCTGGCGTGAACGGCAAGCAAGCTTTTCCCAGCTCGTGCTAACAACGAGATCGCGATATCCGCGCAGAACGGCTACATGTCCCGGCAACAGGCCTTTCTCCTTGGGCAACGAACTCAGTTCACTATCCGTTATACTTCTTAATGCAACATAACTATCGTAACCAAGTGATGTTAGAAAAGATTTAATTGCTGTAGGAATTGGCCCCATAACTTCCAAAACTTTCCAGAGAGGATTCTCGAGGTCCTGATTGTTGTCCTGCAAATAATATTTATCTCGTGTTTATCATCAAATCTGAAACAAGCTAGCAGTGTATCAAAAAATTGTTCGTTTGGTTCGACGGTTCGACCAAATATTGAATTTAGTAAAAGCAGAGCTAGTTCTGCCAGAATCCTGTTTAAACGGTGGAACTTTTCTGCTAGAATGCTGTTTGAATATCCAGCTCTAAGAACTCTGCTAGAACGTCGTGACTAGGAGTTGTGTTACATTTGGTTAAAAAGTGTCTTCAACACACAAAAAGTGATTTTGAACTTCTGATATGTACCATGTTTAGTAACATTTTACGCATTTACTCCTATTGTGTTAATTTATCAACTAACAATAATCATATGTGAAATTTATCAATTTATAAACAAAATTGAGGTGTACGGACAAGTTTTTAGCCTAAATTTTGGACTTTATTTTAGTTAAATCGTTTATATTATTTTTTAGTTGAATATTTGGTCTTGATTTGGTCAAATCATCCTAGTACCTTAAAAAAGACGTATCCCTGCGTTAATCTATTCAACAAACTTGAAGTTTTACCAAGTTTCAGGAAAAATACATTAAAAGCAAATAAAGTTACCGTACAGGGCTGTACGGACGATTTTTTGATACACTGTCCGTTATTAAAATTTTACTATACCATTTTCGTTGACTGTTTTATTAAATGAGTATTAACCGCTTTTACTTAAACCTGCTTAAAATTTTTGAATTTTTACAAAATATGCACGAACTGGCACAATTTAAAGAACACGACACATGTGCGAACGAAACGTCGAAGAAAGTTACATTACACGTTCACCAATTGGGTCCTAAAATGAAGCTTAGATTGCTGATATTATTGTTTACAGCGATAAAGCTTATTTTTCTGAGTACAATGACCCTTTGTACGACCACAAAGAGTTTAAAATTGATTTTTAAATCAATTTTGAAAAATTATCCTCGCGGTCCTTCTTGACAGAAAAGCTCCTACTTGACAGCTCGTTCCAATTGGACCATAGTTGATCCATCGAAAAAATGTTGTCTCGTCAATATTTTTTTTGCATTAAAATGAAAAAAAAGTGATCAGAAATGGTTTTTAATCGTGTTTTTTACCGTTGTACATAAAAATTGACATAGGGCTTTAGTACCCAATTATAACACATTTCAAAGGAAGAAGAACAGCTTTATTTGTTTTTTTAAACCTTGGCCACCTTGGGTTTCAAATTGATTTACACCTTGTTTACACCAACATTTACACAATTACCCAGTCTCGAAATATTCTAGCAGAACTGGTTTTGCCAGAATCCTGGTAAAATGGTGGAAAAATTCTGCTAGAATGCGGTTAGAATATCTTAAGAATATCCACTTTTGTTAGAGCTCTGCTAGAACGCTTCGACTGGGTACAAAGAGAACAAATGGAGTACCCGACGCGATTGGTAGTGAGCAATGTATTTCTTATGGAGCGAACTGTCAAACTACCACTCGAATCGGGTATTCCATTATGGGAGCGTTATTTTATAGACGTATCCAGTTTGAAATGGCCGCTAGGTGGCCAATGGTGTTAGAAATGACAGCTTCCATGTATTTCAATATGGGAGCTCAGGAAAACTCAATTTTTAAGCAATAAAATGATTATTTATGATAAAAGTATTGATTGATTAGGTGCACAAAATGTGTCTAGAATATTATTAAAATAAAAACTGTTCGAAAAATTTGCAATTGAGATAAGTACACCATTCGATTCAGCAGAAATTTTGGGCACCAAAAATATATAGTTTTCATATGTTAAGCATTTTATTTTAGAAGAAAATTAACAAAAAGTATGAAAATCGAGACATTTAGTATGGGAGCTGTCAAATCTCTCACCATCAAAAAGCAGCGTTGAGCTTTCACTGGATTTGTCTATTGTGTAACACAGTTGGGGGAGAAAGTGGTTAAAGGCTGCGTTTCACAGGCATTTTTAAATTTGTATTTGTATTTTTGTTTTGCAGGTAAAAACCAAATTAAAAAAAAAATGCACTACGTAATAAAAGAACGCTTCCTTAAAAGCAAATTAAAATTTTGATTTAACGAGAATTTCACACGCGTTACTGAAAGCAACTTTGGTAGCAATTTGGTGGCAATATCCCAGTCAAATCAATCCGAACTCTGAAACGGAATCTAATTAGAATCGTATACAAATTCCGTTTCAAACGCAACAACCGGTTCCGTGTTTCAGAATTCGGATTGATTTGACTGGGATATATAAGTTAACCTACCCAAAACTTACCCTGGCAATCAGACCCACATTGGCTATACATTTCGTATAGGGCAATTGTTTGCACTTATCAATCCCAAGTAATTCCAAGTAATTCTAGGTAATTTTATTTAATTCCATATAATTCCAAGTAATTCTAGGGAATTCCTAGTAATTCGTAATATAATTCGAGTAATCCTGGTAATTCCATTCAGACTGGTCATTAATCCTTGATGCTGGAAACCCCTTGCTTCATAACTCAACTGTGAGTTGACTGTGGTCAATTTTGAGAGTGCATTGACTTCTCACTTGCTGAGTATTGTAAATTGTTCGTAAATCCAGTATTTTTGTCCAAAATTGACTTTTCCAGTTGATTTGCATCTTTGACATTCTCAAATTATTTACATCGGTTGGTGTAATTCTTTTTCCAAATGTTTAGGACATGTCGTTTGTCCGAAATTGTCTTTTCGTGTAGTTTGCAACTTTGGCTTTTGTTAATTAATGACATCGGATTATGATATCATTTGCTTATCTCACATGAACTTCTCCTTTTCAATAGTTTCAGACTTGCTGTATGGTCTCAATTTGCATTTTGTTCCATTATCGATGTTTCACATTTCCATCGTCTGTACTTCGCTTAATTCCACATTTCGATTGGTAATTTGTTTTACGTGAATGTCTCGTTACTAGAATTGTGTCTTAATTCGACTTGATCCTCATTGATATGACCTTTTACAACAACATCAACACCGTTACCTGTTCAACCTCCCGCATGACTTTGCCACTCACCATCTTGCCATCACAAACTACTGCATACGAACGCGTAGAACCTCTCAGCATACGAACGCGTCGATCATCCTTGTGTTTCGTCTCCCGTCTCTGTCATATTTTACTTCAGTTTCTACTTTTGTTTCTCCCACAAAAAAGTCTTACTTGTTTTCTTCGCATAAAAAATATTTTATAATTTTCAGGAATCTATCATTTAATTTCTGTGCAAAATTGAAAATCAAATTTACTTACAATCTTATAAATCTTGTTGATATTTTTATATGAAATCAGTTCTATTATTTTCAATACTAAAAAAAAATCAGTTCTAATTGACTATTATTTTTATACTTGAATAAAAAAAATACTCTTTAAAGTTTTTCATTGATCTATACATCCTATCATCTTGTCATTGCAATACTGCGCATCTAGGTCGTGCGAGCTGTCAGTTATGGTCAAGGTACATACAAAATTATGGTATGCCAGATATTGAAGTGATATCATGTAAATTTTATCATACTTTTTTATGTTTTTTTAAAAAGTTGTTGTTTTTCTCCACCATTTCCAACTGATTGAATTTCGCAAAATTGAAACCACATTTAACGCAGATCACGGCCATCAATAATCTGAAACGAATCCAGATTTGATTCACAAATTACAAAAGACTAAACAAAATTGAAATAACTCACAAAACAACGATTATTTAAACCATCTCTTTGGTCGGTTTAGAATTGTCAAACTGAATAGCTCAAAGCTAACTCGAACCCGGTACACACACGAAGCTTGACATAAACCAATTTATAAGTATACAAATTTATTAAAAGTCTAATAAAATTTAAAAAAACTTTGAAAAAATATATTTTGATTTGAAAATCTGCCATACCATGAGCGTTGAAAGCCTTGAAACGCTGGTGCAATTTTGACAGTTTGATCTGGTGTGAAAACGGCGACAGAGCTCGCACCACACAGCGTACGACTAATATTTCTGGAATGTTGTTGCGGTTTCACAACAAGATTAACGTTGATAAGATTTGATCATGTATAATTTAAATTGCTTTATGTTGTGCTATTGCTTAACGTTTAGACTGCTTCTGTGGCCCGTATTGGTTCGGTTAGTTTGCGGTTAAAATTGTTCAATAATTAGGGGCTGTATAAAAGTTACCAACGATTTCGTATGCGATTTTAAGGTTTTCTTGTTATATTGATCAGTAGAAAATTGTGAACGATCTGTATGCTGATCTTTGAGTCCAACAGACTCGTTAGCTTGAGACCCCTGTGTGGGTAGAGCGTGAATGATAAATATTGAGCTTGAGTTCTCTGTGAGGGTAGAGCATGGAAGATGATTGTGATTGTTGGAGTTTTTGAGCTTGAGTCCTCTGTGAGGGTAGAGCGTGATATTTTGAGTTTTGAGCTTGAGTCCCCTGAGAGGGTAGAGCGTGGATGATAAATATTTGAGTTTGAGCCCCCTGCGAGGGTAGAGCGTGATTGTTGGAGTTTTTAAGCTTAAGTCCCCTGTGAGGGTAGAGCGTGATTTTTGATGTGTTGAGCTTGAGTCCCCTGAGAGGGTAGAGCGTGGAAAATGATTTTTCTTTAGCTTGAATCCCCTGAGAGGGTAGAGCGTGATATTTTGAGTTTTGAGCGTGAATCCCCTGTGAGGGTAGAGCGCGGATGATAAATATTTGAGCTTGAGCCCCCTGCGAGGGTAGAGCGTGATTGTTGGAGTTTTTGAGCTTAAGTCCCCTGTGAGGGTAGAGCGTGATTTTTGATGTGTTGAGCTTGAGTCCCCTGAGAGGGTAGAGCGTGGAAAATGATTTTTCTTTAGCTTGAATCCCCTGAGAGGGTAGAGCGTGATATTTTGAGTTTTGAGCTTGAGTCCCCTGAGAGGGTAGAGCGTAATTGTTGGCCTTTTGAGCGTGAATCCCCTGTGAGGGTAGCGTGTTTTTTGATGTGTTGAGTTTGAGTCCCCTGAGAGGGTAGAGCGTGATTTTTGATGTTTTGAGCTTGAGTCCCCTGAGAGGGTAGAGCGTGATTTTTGATGTTTTGAGCTCGAGTCCCCTGTGAGGGTAGAGCGTGATTGTTGGCCTTTTGAGCTTGAATCCCCTGTGAGGGTAGAGTGTGATTTTTGGAATTTTTGAGCTTGAGCCCCCTGCGAGGGTAGAGCGTGTTTGTTGGCCTTTTGAGCTTGAATCCCCTGTGAGGGTAGAGCGTGATTATAGAAACTTTGAGCTTGAGTCCCCTGTGAGGGTAGACTGTGATTGTTGGAGTTTTGAGCTTGAGTCCCCTGAGAGGGTAGAGCGTGATTGTTGGAGTTTTGAGCTTGAGTCCCCTGAGAGGGTAGAGCGTGATTGTTGGCCTTTTTGGGCTTGAATCCCCTGTGAGGGTAGAGCGTGGTCGTTGGAGTTTTTGAGCTTAAGTCCCCTGAGAGGGTAGAGCGTGATTTTTGATGTTTTGAGCTCGAGTCCCCTGTGAGGGTAGAGCGTGATTGTTGGCCTTTTGAGCTTGAATCCCCTGTGAGGGTAGAATGTGATTTTTGGAATTTTTGAGCTTGAGCCCCCTGAGAGGGTAGAGCGTGGAAAATGATTTTTCTTTAGCTTGAATCCCCTGTGAACGGCCCGAGCGGTTTAGGCTTTCAGGATTTTTGTGATATTTACTTGTAGAGTCAAAACAGATCAGTAAACTTCACTTATTTGTATATTACACTTTTTGAAGATTACATTTTTGCGGTAACACTCTCAACTTTTACGCGCACGATCACATCACTCAACTTTTTGTTGCTAATTTCATTAAGACCTTCGTCGAGCCAATTCTCTACGTTGAAGCCAGACTTGGCCTCCAGACCTCTTCGCCGAGCCATGCCAGACCCCGAACTCCTAAGTCCCGGGTGGACTCTTCACTGCGGCTAAGTCCCGGCGGACTCTTCACGGCGGCTAAGTCCCGGCGGACTCTTCACGGCGGCTAAGTCCCGGCGGACTGCGGCCTCCACCGCTAAGTCCGGCTGGACTGGGGCCTCTGCTACTGGTGGCTGCTGGCGGGTCCGGCTGGTCTGGGGCTTCTTCAGGATCTGGAACTGGACTGGGCTTGAACTGGCTGGAACTGACTGGAACTAACTGGAACTAACTGCCCTCCTCAAGAATTTTGGGGTTTTTATAGTCAGTCCCCGAAAACTCTACTAAATTTTGTTCTACTAAAAGTGGTCCGTTTCGATGCGAAGCATCGATGAACCTCATGAATTAAATTATGCAGACCTCTGCAATTCTTCATGACTTTCCGTATGGTGTAGTGAGTACACCTCAAAATCGGAAGTCATGGGTTCGAACCATTGTCGTGAAACTTTAAATTATGTTATTGGAATATCAAAATTATGTTCCTAAAACATTCTCAAAAATGTTGGTCAATAATGAGAAGGTCGAATTCTCCATTGAACAAACATGCCAATGAATTTGGTTAAGCCACACCCTCAATTTCCCCTGTGAAATAACATCGCACATTCATAATTGAAAGCTTAACCATTTTTTTGATTGCCTAACAGTTGGCGAAATTTAATAAAGGGCTTTTCGGGTGAGGATGACTCATGATCCACACCTGTACATAAGCTTAATTATTTGTCGCGCAACGCGAGTCGACTGGTAAAATTATTTATGCTTGCGTAAGCGCGCATGGTCAGAACTGTGGTGAGGATCGAAAAATGGACAAATTTAATGATTTAAATTTGAGGTCGCTGCATTCCCCCACACTTACCAGCTAGATGTTTGTATTCTTGAAAAGCATTAAGAACATCTATCGAAAGTTATTTGTAGGTTGGAATATGATACCCAAAGTTAATAATTCAAATTGTGAAAAAAAAAATACTTTGCAAAAAATCATAAAAAAAAAATATAAATGGCTGGCTATAAAAAATGATTCAAAAAAATTGTTTCGGTTAATCTCCCCCACACTTATCAGCTAGATGATCGTCTGAAAGAAATGATCATCTATGGAAAGAATATTGTCGGGTGTAGTGATCGTGCGGTTTACAATTTGTTCTTCTTGTGCTTTTTTTGTAAATTACTTTATAATTATAATTGCTCTTTTGATTTTTCTACTGTAAAATTATTTTCATTACTCTTTTGATCTTCTGTCCTGTTAAATTACTTGAATTACTGTTTTGAACTTCTCTTGTAAAAATATTTTCGTTGAAACTGATTTAAATAAACTTGCATTTGAAATTAATTTTCATTATCTCTCCTAAAAAAATAATTGAATTTTTTTTCACTGTAAGCAAAATTTGTTGTTGTTGTAGAACTGTGTTGATCGGCTGGTTGTTATCGTCGTCGTCTTTCATCAAAAATCGTCTATATCGTGAGGCTATTCATTACACAGTGACTTGGTCAATTGGTCAGTTTTCGAGGCTAAGGTGTTAAATTTCGTCGATTAGTGCAATTGTTGTTTCCATCATGAATTATGCTTCATAACTCAACTGTGAGTTGACTGTGGTCAATTTTGAGAGTGCATTGACTTCTCTCTTGCTGAGTATTGTGAATTTTTCGTAAATCCAGTATTTTTGTCCAAAATTGACTTTTCCAGTTGCTTTGCATCTTTGACAATCTCAAATTATTGACATCGGTTGATGTAATTCTTTTTTTCAAATGTTTAAGACGTGTTGTTGGTCCAAAATTGTCTTTTCGTGTAATTTGCAACTTTGGCTTTTGTAAATTAATGACATCGGATGATGTTATCTTTTGCTTATCTCCTTTTCAATAGTTTCAGACTTGCTGTATGGTCTCAACTTTGCATTTTGTTCCATTATCGATGTTTCACATTTCCATCGTCTGTACTTCGTTTAATTCCACATTTCGATTGGTAATTTGTTTTACGTGAATGTCTCGTTACTAGAATTGTGTCTTAATCCGACTTGATCCTCATTGATATGACCTTTTGCAACAACATCAACACCGTTACCTGTCCAACATCTCGCTTGACTTTGCCACTCACCATCTTGCCATCACAAACTTCTGCATACGAGCGCGTAGAACTTCTCAGCATACGAACGCGTTGATCATCCTTGTGTTTCGTCTCCCGTCTCTGCCATATATTACTTCAGTTTTTAGTTTTGCATCTCCCACAAAAATTTCTTACTTGTTTTCTTCGCATGAATAATATTTTATAATTTTCAGGAATCTATCATTTAATTTCTGTGCAAAATTGAAATTCAAATTTACTTACAATCTTATAAATCTTGTTGATATTTTTGTATGAAATCAGTTTTATTATTTTTAATACTAAAAAAAAATCATTTCTAATTGACTATTATTTTTATACTTGAATAAAAAAAAAAACTCTATAAAGTTTTTCATTGATCTATACATCCTATCATCTTGTCATTGCAATACTGCGCATGTTAGAATATCCTTTCTGTTAACTTTTTATGAAACTTGCCTGTCACTTTGTGTTTTCAAATTTGTCAAACCCATTCAATAAATTTGTTTATTTGAGCAATTCGCAATAAAATGCTGAATTTGCAAGATAATTAGTTGGTTCAATTATCATTCTAATGATATCGTTCTGATTTTTTTTTCTCCGAATTTAATCAGTTTAAAGGTGTCTTTCCCATGAAGCATTATTTTATCCCTTGATTTTCCCTTGAAGCGTTATTTATCCATTCCCTTTAATTTTCATTTGACTATCCCCGTAAAGTGCAAATGTTTTGAAATGTTTTTAACATATTGAATCCCCCCATGGATTACAACTGTTTTGAAGCTATATTCGACATAAAACTCTCCCCATAGAGTACAATTGTCTACTTTTTAATCCTTTTGGCGTTGCTTTATCAGTTTATGTATCCCTAGATCGGAACTTTTACCGTCCTTTTCGATCTTTTTAAATTCCCCACGATATACTCACAAGTTTTACCCTTCCTTGATCTGAATTCCATATTCGTCCTTGTTGAAATTGTCTTCTTGATCGTCTTCCAATGGTTTCCTGTAAATCCTTCGTATAAGCATATAACATTCTGAAAATAAATTCTTAATGCTTTGTTAAGTAAATTATAAAACACATGTTTACATTCAACATTCATTCTGGGGCGCGCCTCCCTTGTCCAATTATTCTCACACACATCCTTACTTGCATACATGTTGTTTTGAAACATTTAATAATCACACCATCTTCATTTGCTTGTCGTTGAAATTTCATTATTGTTCAATCCGTTTGATTTGTTTTTATTTGTAGTTAAAAATTGCGTCATTGTTTTTTCTAATACCCTATTAACCCATTTTAGCTCAATTAAGTATATTCCCAAAATTGCAACCCAACAGCTTCTTAATTGTTTTAACGTGTTTCATCACTGCTTCATTATTATGTTTATATTTGATCATAATCGCTTCACGTGTTTTTCAAAAAAAATATATATAAACTCAGTACTAGTATTTTTCTTAATCTGTTTCTTGTTTAAACCCCATCAATTCAATCATTTATAAAAATTATCTTTCATCCCCAATTCATAACATTCTTGTTTGCGCATTTTTTTTTTTGATAATAATCATTCATATTTTGTTCAACTCAACATTAATTCATTTATCATATCAAATCAATCATATATTCTTTTTTCATGTTTATTTTTCTATATAAAAAAAATCGGTATTTGTAACACATTTGTTTGATTCATTTAGTTCTCATCAATCATATCAATTCAAAAAGTTTTTTATTATTATTATTTTTTTGTTCAATATGCATAAATAATCCCGTGTGTTAAAAATAAATATTTTCATACGGGTATATTCTGAACTATAATTTAGTGTTATGTTAATCATTATATTTTCTAAGTCTATTATTATGTACATCTTCAAATTTGTTTCCATTTTTGATAGTGGTCGTTTGATCGCTGTTAAATTTAACGATATCATAAGGGCCTCGCCACTTATTTTGTAACTTTTGACCAATTCCTGTCTGTACCATTTGTACCAAAACTCTATCTCCCCACATTGGTACCCAATCATTTGTCTTTTTGTCATAAATTTCCTTTCTCTTTTCTTTTGACAATATTAAGTTGTTTCTAGCAGTTTCATGAGCATCCTTGAATATATCTTTCATTGAACAAATATAGTCGTCATAATTTAAATCTGAATCATTGATTTTATAAATTGTGCTTGGTATTGCAGCGACCTCAAATTTAAATCATTAAATTTGTCCATTTTTCGAACCTCACCACAGTTCTGACCATGCGCGCTTACGCAAGCATAAATAATTTTACCCGGCGACTCGCGTTGCGCGACAAATAATTAAGCTTATGTACAGGTGTGGATCATGAGTCATTCTCACCTGAAAAGCCCTTTATTAAATTTCGCCAATTGTTAGGCAATCAAAAAAATGGTTAAGCTTTCAATTATGAATGTGCGATGTTATTCGACAGGGGAAATTGAGGGTGTGGCTTAACCAAATTCATTGGCATGTTTGTTCAATGGAGAATTGGACCTTCTCATTATTGACCAACATTTTTGAGAATGTTTTAGGAACATAATTTTGATATTCCAATAACATATTTTAAAGTTTCACGACAATGGTTCGAACCCATGACTTCCGATTTTGAGGTGTACTCATTACACCATACGGAAAGTCATGAAGAATTGCAGAGGTCTGCATAATTTAATTCATGAGGTTCATCGATGCTTCTCATCGAAACGGACCACTTTTAGTAGAACAAAATTTAGTAGAGTTTTCGGGGACTGACTATAAAAACCCCAAAATTCTTGAGGAGGGCAGTTAGTTCCAGTTAGTTCCAGTTAGTTCCAGTTAGTTCCAGTCAGTTCCAGCCAGCTCAAGCCCAGTCCAGTTCCAGATCCTGAAGAAGCCCCAGACCAGCCGGACCCGCCAGCAGCCACCAGTAGCAGAGGCCCCAGTCCAGCCGGACTTAGCGGTGGAGGCCGCAGTCCGCCGGGACTTAGCCGCTGTGAAGAGTCCGCCGGGACTTAGCCGCTGTGAAGAGTCCGCCGGGACTTAGCCGCTGTGAGGAGTCCGCCGGGACTTAGCCGCTGTGAAGAGTCCGCCGGGACTTAGCCGCCGTGAAGAGTCCACCCGGGACTTAGGAGTTCGGGTCTGGCATGGCTCGGCGAAGAGGTCTGGAGGACAAGTCTGGCTTCAACGTAGAGAATTGGCTCGACGAAGGTCGTAATGAAATTAGCAACAAAAAGTTGAGTGATGTGATCGTGCGCGTAAAAGTTGAGAGTGTTACCGCAAAAATGTAATGTTTAAAAAGTGTAATACACAAATAAGTGAAGTTTACTGATCTGTTTTGACTCTACAAGTAAATATCACAAAAATCCTGAAAGCCTAAACCGCTCGGGCCGTTCAGGTGGTGACTAGCGGAAAGCAACGCTGTGTGTGTTTGGACACGCCATTATGATTGGACAGAACCAAGAGTTGAAAATGTGACTATGTGTGAAAGTTAATGAACAAAATGATTTCGCGAAGTAACAAACAGTTAAAATAGTTTAAAAAAAAACGTTAAATTGAAGAAAATGTTATGTGAGGAGTTCTAAGATGGAAGCAAATATGCAGCAGTACGAGATGGAACCAAAACGGGCTCGACCAATGGCAGAAGCATCGAAAATTTCAAAACCGGCCAACGATGGACAACACTAGGGATCCAACAATGACGAGATCATCTGGATCAACTGGAGACGAAATTCAGCCGCATCAAACACCCAAGAAGACGACCATGGAAATCTGGCAGTTTAGGGTGAGTAAACAAAAGTTATACCGAAATTTGATGTAAATAGTTAAAAACACGCTTAAAAGGGTGCACAGCAACCAAGGAAGTTGTTGTCTTCTTATGCCAAAATTGACAAATTTACGGACCCAATCCTGCACAAATCTGATTGTAAAAACAGGCAAATTTTGTTGTAAATCACTTAGTAGACAGTACTTTAGGGGATGAATAAAACATTATATCGATAGTTCCCGTAGTTTCGAAAATACTAAAATATCTGTAACAAAAATCTTGGTGCAAAAGCTCTTGTTGATGTGCACCGTTAAAGATGGCGAATTTGGAGACGAAGGATTTAATCCAGATTATTCCAGAATTTGATGGGTCATTAGACTCACTGGACCAATTTTTAATGTTAATAGATTATTATGCTGATCAAATTCCTGAAGGCGAAGATCAGAGTAAATTTTTAAATATTGTTTTTATGAAACTAAAATTTAAAGCAGCAGCACGTATTAATCGAATTTATGCAAACACTTGGGAAGAAACCAAGGAAAATTTAATTAGAGAGTTTGGTACCAAAACTACTTTTGGTAGTATAATTGAACAAATTGAAACTCTGAAACAAGGATGGGATGAAACATTTAAATCATATGCAAATAGAGTTCTTGACATAAATTACGAAATCATAAAAATTGATCAAAGTTACAAAGAAAATTCATTTACAGCTTATAGCTTAAAAAGCCACTTTATTGTTGGAATTATAAATAATGAAATTAAAGAAATTGCCACGAATAACCGTCATATGAAGTTGGAAAATTTGCTAGAATTTTTAGAAGATGAACGAATTGATAGAGAGTCTTTAAGAACTCTCGAACAAAGGTTACTTGCTAGTACTGAAAATTCAAAACTTAATTTTGACAGAAAATTCAGAAATTTCAGGAACAATAAAAATAAAAAATTTTATCAAAGAAATAATTATCAAGCTAACAAATTTTATGAATGTTATAAAACGAATACTACAAAGAGCACTTCAAAACGAACTTATACAAATAGTCGACGCAATAAAAATCAAATTCCAATTAATTTTAAACTGCAATTTAACGAATACATTCCACCACATGAAACATTAAAAATCAATTTCAATAATGATTCAATATTTTATGCAAATATTGCTACCTTGGCAAGGCCAACAAAATTTCACAAATTTATAATTGACTCCGCATCATGTAACAATTTTGTAAGATGGGATGTGGTTAGTAATATGCGTTTAACTAACATTGATTTCAACTATAGAATTTCCATTAGAGGGGTTCATGGAATAGCAGAAGATACAGTAGGATCTGTAAATATGATTTTATTGATAGGAAATTCAAAATACGAGGAAAAGTTCTACATTTTGAAGCATTTCGCTGATGATGCAATTCTTGGAGCACATTTTCTTAAGAAATACACCTTATATATTAGTCAAAGTTTCGACAACATAGTTTTACGAACGCCTGACACAAATAATATGCAATATAATAATCATGAAATGACCAATTTATTTAGAATCAATGACATTGAAAATATAAACAAAGTAAATATGGCAGGTATTGAAGCAAATAGCTATGACAATTTTAATACAAATTATGATGAAAATAATGAAAATAATTATGATTATGACAACGGCTGCAATGGCAGAATTCAACCATGCATTGAAGAGTATTATGACGATCAAATTGAAATTGATGATGATAACCAAGATTACCCAAAAGAGATGAATTTAGAAAACGATCGGGATTATGATGTGATTGAAAACATGAAGCATGAGAAACTTACAGGCAACGAAAGAATGAGAAAAATTTATGAATTGGTTAAAACAGACCACTTGAAAGGTGATATCAATCAAGAAATTAATAATATTTTGAATGATTTTAATGAAATATTTTATTTAGAGGGTGACGAGTTGACTTATACAAATTTAACCATGCACGATATAGAGACAACAACTGAAATTCCAATTAATAAAAGACAATATAGATTTCCTGAAGCTACCAAGAAACACGTAGAAGAACAAGTGGAAGAAATGCTAAAATTAGGGATAATACGTCCAAGTAAAAGTCCGTGGAATGCACCGGTATTATGCATCCCAAAGAAAGACTTAGACGCCGAAGGCAACAAACGCTACAGAATTGTAGTGGATTTTCGAGACCTAAATACCATTAAACCATTTGTGTACCCTATACCGATTATTAGCGAAATTTTGGACAGTATTGGAGAAGCTCGATATTTCTCAACCATTGACTTGAAATCAGGATTTTATCAAATCCCAATTAACCCAAAGGATGCTGCGAAAACCGCTTTTTCAACATTTCTAGGACATTATGAATTTTTAAGAATGCCAATGGGACTGAAAAATAGTCCATCAACATTTCAAAAATTTACATTCACACTTATTTATGAAATACAACCAGTTAATGCGTTTGTATACTTGGATGATATTATTGTGTTTGGTAGAACTATCGAAGAACACAATGAAAATTTATATAAAGTTTTGAATGCATTGCATGAACATAATTTAAAAGTTGAACCAACAAAATGTAAAATTTTACACAAAGAAGTCAGATATTTGGGTCATATTATTAATGAAGAAGGTATTCGACCAACTAGTGAAAATATTGATACAATCAAAAACATGAAAAGGCCGCAGACGATTAAAAATGTGAGATCATTTTTGGGAACTGTTAATTTTTATGGAAAAATTATTCCAAACATTGCAGATAAACGAAAGCCACTTAATGCATTATTAAAGAAAAATGTGAAATTTATTTGGACAGAAGAATGCGAAAATGCTTTTGAAGAATTAAAAAACTATTTAATTTCAGAACCAGTTTTAGTTAGACCGAATGACAAATTTGTTTTGACAACTGATGCTAGCGATTATGCTATCGGAGCAGTTCTTACTAATGAGAAGTCAAATGATCACCCCATCGCTTACGCAAGTCGTGCGCTTATCGGGGCAGAAAGAAATTATTTTACTATCGAGAAGGAACTACTAGCTATTGTAAACGAATGATTAAAAGAATGAGTCCACTATTTACATGGGAAAATATGCGAAGAGATGTTTTGAATTATGTAAAGCAATGTGATTCTTGTCAAAAGAATAAAATATGGCCAGCAAATAAGATGCCAATGAAAATTACGACAACATCGTATGAACCCTTTGATAAAATTTAT
The DNA here is from genome assembly GCF_015732765.1 of Culex quinquefasciatus. Taxonomy (NCBI): domain Eukaryota; kingdom Metazoa; phylum Arthropoda; class Insecta; order Diptera; family Culicidae; genus Culex; species Culex quinquefasciatus. The sequence continues at coordinate 107,096,403 of NC_051862.1, read as the reverse complement.
ATGGATGTAGTTATGTTACCAATTTCTAATAATGGAAACAATTGTGGTCTTGTGATACAAGATGATTTGACAAGATTTTTGATTGTAGCTCCCATGGAAAACCAAGAAAGTACTACTGTTGCTAGAACTTTTGTCGAAAACTTTGTTTGTAAATTTGGAGCTCCTAAAGAAGTTGTAACCGATCGAGGTACAAACTTTGTAAGCAAATTATTGCAATACACATGCAAAATATTACACATTAAAAAGATTGTTACAAGTGCATATCATCCTCAAGCTAATTTAGTAGAGAGATCAAATAGAGAGTTGAAAGTTTATTTACGAAATTTTATTGGCAAAGATCCACAATGTTGGGATGAATTAATACCATATTTTATGTTTGAATACAACACTACAGAAAATTCATCAACTGGATATTCTCCCTATGAACTTTTGTATGGAAGGAAAGCTACTATACCAAGCACAATTTATAAAATCAATGATTCAGATTTAAATTATGACGACTATATTTGTTCAATGAAAGATATATTCAAGGATGCTCATGAAACTGCAAGAAACAACTTAATATTATCAAAAGAAAAAAGAAAGGAAATTTATGACAAAAAGACAAATGATTGGGTACCAATGTGGGGAGATAGAGTTTTGGTACAAATGGTACAGACAGGAATTGGTCAAAAGTTACAAAATAAGTGGCGAGGCCCTTATGATATCGTTAAATTTAACAGCGATCAAACGACCACTATTAAAAATGGAAACAAATTTGAAGATGTACATAATAATAGACTAAGAAAATATAATGATTAACATAACACTAAATGATAGTTCAGAATTTACTCGTATTAAAATACATTTAACATGTTTTTAACAATATACAATTAACATAATTTAAAATTAAATGCTCCAATACAAGAAAAATATTTTGAAGTGACAATTACAGTGCAATTAAAATAAAGTAAAAAAAATAAGTGATTTATGCAATGAATGACAAAGTATCACAAACGATTAATATGTAAAGACTACAATGAATGAAAATATTTATTTTAAACACACGGGATTATTCATGTATATTGAACAAAAAAATTATAATAGAAAACTTATTGAATTGATATGATTGATGAATTAAAAAAAAACGATTGTTATTAAGAGAACTAAATGAATCAAACAAATGTGTTACAAATACCGATTTTTTTAATATAGAAAAATAAACATGAAAAAAGAATATATGATTGATTTGATATGATAAATGAATTAATGTTGAGTTAAACAAAATATGAATGATTATTATCAAAAAAAAAAAAAAAAAAAAATGCGCAAACAAGAATGTTATGAATAGGAGATGAAAAATAATTTTTATAAATGATTGAATTGATGAGGTTTAAACAAGAAACAGATTAAGAAAAATACCAGTACTGAGTTTATACATATTTTTTTTGAAAAACACGTGAAGCGATTATGATCAAATATAAACATAATAATGAAGCAGTGATGAAACACGTTAAAACAATTAAGAAGCTGTTGGGTTGCAATTTTGGGAATAAACTTAATTGAGCTAAAATGGGTTAATAGGGTATTAGAAAAAACAATGACGCAATTTTTAACTACAAATAAAAACAAATCAAACGGACTGAACAATAACGAAATTTCAACGACAGGCAAATGAAGATGGTGTGATTATTAAATGTTTCAAAACAACATGTATGCAAGTAAGAATGTGTGTGAGAATAATTGGACAAGGGAGGTGCACCCCAGAATGAATGTTGAATGTAAACATGTGTTTTATAATTTACTTAACAAAATATTAAGAATATATTTTCAGAATGTCATACGCTTATACGAAGGATTTACAGGAAACCATTGGAAAACAATCAAGAAGACAACAATATCAGCAAGGACGCTTGCAAAGACGAATATGGACTACAGCTCAAGAAAGGGTAAAATTTGTGAGTACATCGTGGGGAATCTAAAAAGATCGGAAAGAACGGTATAAGTTCCGATCTAGGGATACATAAACTGATAAAGCAACGCCAAAGGGATAAAAAAAAAGTAGACAATTATACTCTATGGGAAGAGTTTTATGTCGAATATAGCTTCAAAACAGTTGTAATCCATGGGGGGATTTAATATGTTAAAACATTTCAAAACATTTGCACTTTACGGGGATAGTCAAATGAAAATTAAAGGGAATGGATAAATAACGCTTCAAGGGAAAATCAAGGGATAAAATAATGCTTCAAGGGAAAAACACCTTTAAACTGATAAAATTCAGAGGAAAAAAAATCAGAACGATATCATTAGAATGATAATTGAACCAACTAATTATCTTGCAAATTCAGCATTTTATTGCGAATTGCTCAAATAAACAAATTTATTGAATGGGTTTGACAAATTTGAAAACACAAAGTGACAGACAAGTTTCATAAAAAGTTGATATAACAGAAAGGATATTCTAACATGCGCAGTATTGCAATGACAAGATGATAGGATGTATAGATCAATGAAAAACTTTATAGAGTAATTTTTTTATTCAAGTATAAAAATAATAGTCAATTAGAACTGATTTTTTTTAGTATTGAAAATAATAGAACTGATTTCATATAAAAATATCAACAAGATTTATAAGATTGTAAGTAAATTTGATTTTCAATTTTGCTCAGAAATTAAATGATAGGTTCCTGAAAATTATAAAATATTGTTCATGCGAAGAAAACAAGTAAGACATTTTTGTGGGAGAAACAAAAGTAGAAACTGAAGTAAAATATGACAGAGACGGGAGACGAAACACAAGGATGATTGACGCGTTCGTATGCTGAGAAGTTCTACGCGTTCGTATGCAGAAGTTTGTGATGGCAAGATGGTGAGTGGCAAAGTCATGCGGGAGGTTGGACAGGTAACGGTGTTGATGTTGTTGTAAAAGAACATATCAATGAGGATCAAGTCGAATTAAAACGTAATTCTAGTAACGAGACATTCACGTAAAACAAATTACCAATCGAAATGTGGAATTATGCGAAGTAAAGATGATAGAAATGCGAAACATCGATAATGGAACAAAAATGCAAGTTGAGATCATACTGCACGTCTGAAACTATTGAAAAGGAGAAGATCATGGTAAACAAATGATAACATCATCCGATGTCATTAATTTACAAAAGCCAAAGTTGCAAATTACACGAAAAGACAATTTTGGACTAACAACATGTCCTAAACATTTGATAAAAGAATTACATCAACCGATGACAATAATTTGAGAATGTCAAAGATGCAAAGCAACTGGAAAAGTCAATTTTGGACACAAATACTGGATTCACGAACAATTCACAATACTCAGCAAATGAGAAGTCAATGCACTCTCAAAACTGACCATAATCAACTCACAGCTGGGTTATGAAGCATAATTCATGATGGAAACGACAATTGCACTAATCGACGAAATTCAACACCTTAGCCTCGAAAACGAACCAATTGACCAAGTCACTGTGGAATGAATAGCCTCACGATAAAGACGATTTTTGATGAAAAACGACGACGAATAACAACCAGCCGATCAACAAAGTTTGCTTACAGTGGAAAAAATGCAATGATTTTTTTAGGAGAGATAATGAAAACTATTTTCAAATGCAAGTTTATTTAAATCGGTTTCAACAAAAATATGTTTACAAGAGAAGTTCGAAACAGCAATTCAAGTCATTTAACAGGACAGAAAATATAAAAAGTAATGAAAATAATCTTACAAGAGAAAAATCAAAAGAGCAATTATAATTATAGAACAATTTACAAGAAAACACAAGAAGAACAAATTGTAAACCGCGCGATCACTACACCCGACAATATTCTTTCCATAGATGATCATTTCTTTCAGACGATCATCTAGCTGATAAGTGTGGGGGAGATTAACCGAACCAATTTTTTTAAATCAGTTTTTTATAGCCAGCCATTTATATTTTTTTATGATTTTTGCAAAGTATTTTTTTCACAAATCAAATTATTAATTTTGGGAATATTCTTCCAACCTACAAATAACTTTCGATAGATGTTCTTAATGCTTTTCAAGAATACAAACATCTAGCTGGTAAGTGTGGGGGAATGCAGCGACCTCAAATTTAAATCATTAAATTTGTCCATTTTTCGAACCTCACCACAGTTCTGACCATGCGCGCTTACGCAAGCATAAATAATTTTACCCGGCGACTCGCGTTGCGCGACAAATAATTAAGCTTATGTACAGGTGTGGATCATGAGTCATTCTCACCTGAAAAGCCCTTTATTAAATTTCGCCAATTGTTAGGCAATCAAAAAAATGGTTAAGCTTTCAATTATGAATGTGCGATGTTATTCGACAGGGAAATTGAGGGTGTGGCTTAACCAAATTCATTGGCATGTTTGTTCAATGGAGAATTGGACCTTCTCATTATTGACCAACATTTTTGAGAATGTTTTAGGAACATAATTTTGATATTCCAATAACATATTTTAAAGTTTCACGACAATGGTTCGAACCCATGACTTCCGATTTTGAGGTGTACTCACTACACCATACGGAAAGTCATGAAGAATTGCAGAGGTCTGCATAATTTAATTCATGAGGTTCATCGATGCTTCTCATCGAAACGGACCACTTTTAGTAGAACAAAATTTAGTAGAGTTTTCGGGGACTGACTATAAAAACCCCAAAATTCTTGAGGAGGGCAGTTAGTTCCAGTTAGTTCCAGTTAGTTCCAGTTAGTTCCAGTCAGTTCCAGCCAGCTCAAGCCCAGTCCAGTTCCAGATCCTGAAGAAGCCCCAGACCAGCCGGACCCGCCAGCAGCCACCAGTAGCAGAGGCCCCAGTCCAGCCGGACTTAGCGGTGGAGGCCGCAGTCCGCCGGGACTTAGCCGCTGTGAAGAGTCCGCCGGGACTTAGCCGCTGTGAAGAGTCCGCCGGGACTTAGCCGCTGTGAAGAGTCCGCCGGGACTTAGCCGCTGTGAGGAGTCCGCCGGGACTTAGCCGCTGTGAAGAGTCCGCCGGGACTTAGCCGCCGTGAAGAGTCCACCCGGGACTTAGGAGTTCGGGTCTGGCATGGCTCGGCGAAGAGGTCTGGAGGACAAGTCTGGCTTCAACGTAGAGAATTGGCTCGACGAAGGTCGTAATGAAATTAGCAACAAAAAGTTGAGTGATGTGATCGTGCGCGTAAAAGTTGAGAGTGTTACCGCAAAAATGTAATGTTTAAAAAGTGTAATACACAAATAAGTGAAGTTTACTGATCTGTTTTGACTCTACAAGTAAATATCACAAAAATCCTGAAAGCCTAAACCGCTCGGGCCGTTCAGTATAGTAGCTTTTCTTCCATACAAAAGTTCATAGGGAGAATATCCAGTTGATGAATTTTCTGTAGTATTGTATTCAAACATAAAATATGGTATCAATTCATCCCAACATTGTGGATCTTTGCCAATAAAATTTCGTAAATAAATTTTTAATTCTCTATTTGATCTCTCAACTAAATTAGCTTGAGGATGATATGCACTTGTAACAATCTTTTTAATGTGTAATATTTTGCATGTGTGTTGCAATAATTTGCTTACAAAGTTTGTACCTCGATCGGTTACAACTTCTTTAGGAGCTCCAAATTTACAAACAAAGTTTTCGACAAAATTTCTAGCAACAGTAGTACTTTCTTGGTTTTCCATGGGAGCTACAATCAAAAATCTTGTTAAATCATCTTGTATCACAAGTCCACAATTGTTTCCGTTATTAGAAATTGGTAACATAACCACATCCATATAAATTTTATCAAAGGGTTCATACGATGTTGTCGTAATTTTCATTGGCATTTTATTTGCTGGCCATATTTTATTCTTTTGACAAGAATCACATTGCTTTACATAATTCAAAACATCTCTTCGCATATTTTCCCATGTAAATAGAGGACTCATTCTTTTAATCATTCGTTTACCTCCGACATGACCACCCAACGGTGCGTCGTGAAAATCTTTAAGCACTTGATCTCTGTCTTCTGGCTTTACATAAATTCGTTCATTTTCTGTTGCATATAGTGTAAATGACTTTGAAAGTTTCATTGCAAAAATCGTAATAAGTTTAGTTCCAACTCTGTTTTAAATATTCTATGAGAAATAATTTGTATAACTGATGCATCTTTAGCAAAATCAGGATAATCTTTAAAGCTTTTAAATAAACCATCGAAAAATTCTTCATTTTTAACTGCTGAACGATATGTTCCATTCAAAATTAAACCCCAAATCTTCTTTTGCGGGAATACAAATATATTTTCATTGGTGTAATCCTTAATACCATGTGGAAGGTCAATGTATTTACTCAATTCTTTGTGTGCCGTAACACTGTTTAATATCATAAAAGTAGCTTCGGCTTGTTCAAATGGTATAATCTCTTTAGAAAAATTTAAAACATTAAAATCGATATCTGTATCTTGGAAATCCTTGTAGGTAAATGTTTTATCGTTGCTATCATCGTCATAATCTAAATTTATGTCAATTTGTTGAAGTCCATTCATATTATTATTCCAATTAGTAATGTTTCTAGATAAATTCTGTCTGTTTGGAGTATTTGTTGAGTTTTGATTATCTGCAATATTTTGTCTATTTTGTTTTGCTTGTTGACGAGTTGTAACTGCTACTAATTTTGATGCTTGTTTATCATCTGCATGATCTTCATCATTATTTAAACGTGAGAGAAAATCTGCAACCACATTTTCCTTTCCTTGCTTGTAACGAATTTCACATCCAATGCCTTGAATTTTCAAACGAAGCTTTGTCAACGTTGGTGAAGTTTCCTTCAAATGCCATAGAGCTACCAATGGTCTATGATCTGTGTAAACGATAAAATCTTGGTTATAAATAAAATGTTTGAAGTGGTCTACTGCCCAAAAAATAGCTAGTAGTTCCTTCTCAATGGTAAAATAATTTCTTTCAGCCCCGATAAGTGCACGACTTGCGTAAGCGATGGGGTGATCATTTGACTTCTCATTAGTAAGAACTGCTCCGATAGCATAATCGCTAGCATCAGTTGTCAAAACAAATTTGTCATTGTAGTTCGGTCTAACTAAAACTGGTTCTGAAATTAAATAGTTTTTTAATTCTTCAAAAGCATTTTCGCATTCTTCTGTCCAAATAAATTTCACATTTTTCTTTAATAATGCATTAAGTGGCTTACGTTTATCTGCAATGTTTGGAATAAATTTTCCATAAAAATTAACAGTTCCCAAAAATGATCTCACATTTTTAATCGTCTGCGGCCTTTTCATGTTTTTGATTGTATCAATATTTTCACTAGTTGGTCGAATACCTTCTTCATTAATAATATGACCCAAATATCTGACTTCTTTGTGTAAAATTTTACATTTTGATGGTTCAACTTTTAAATTATGTTCATGCAATGCATTCAAAACTTTATATAAATTTTCATTGTGTTCTTCGATAGTTTTACCAAACACAATTATGTCATCCAAATATACAAACGCATTAACTGGTTATATTTCATAAATAAGCGTGAATGTAATTTTTTTTTGAAATGTTGATGGACTATTTTTCAGTCCCATTGGCATTCTTATTATATATGAAATCATTCGCCATCTTTAAGCGTGTTTTTAACTATTTACATCAAATTTCGGTATAACTTTTGTTTACTCACCCTAAACTGCCAGATTTCCATGGTCGTCTTCTTGGGTGTTCGATGCGGCTGAATTTCGTCTCCAGTTGATCCAGATGATCTCGTCATTGTTGAATCCCTAGTGTTGTCCATCGTTGGCCGGTTTTGAAATTTTCGATGCTTCTGCCATTGGTCGATCTCGTTTTGGTTCCATCTCGTACTGCTGCACATTTGCTTCCATCTTAGAACTCCTCACATAACATTTTCTTCAATTTAACGTTTTTTTTTACACTATTTTAACTGTTTGTTACTTCGCGAAATCATTTTGTTCATTAACTTTCACACATAGTCACATTTCAACTCTCGGTTTTGTCCAATCATAATGGCGTGTCCAAACACACACAGCGTTGCTTTCCGCTAGTCACCACCTAAACGGCCCGAGCGGTTTAGGCTTTCAGGATTTTTGTGATATTTACTTGTAGAGTCAAAACAGATCAGTAAACTTCACTTATTTGTATATTACACTTTTTGAAGATTACATTTTTGCGGTAACACTCTCAACTTTTACGCGCACGATCACATCACTCAACTTTTTGTTGCTAATTTCATTAAGACCTTCGTCGAGCCAATTCTCTACGTTGAAGCCAGACTTGGCCTCCAGACCTCTTTGCCGAGCCATGCCAGACCCCGAACTCCTAAGTCCCGGGTGGACTCTTCACTGCGGCTAAGTCCCGGCGGACTCTTCACGGCGGCTAAGTCCCGGCGGACTCTTCACGGCGGCTAAGTCCCGGCGGACTGCGGCCTCCACCGCTAAGTCCGGCTGGACTGGGGCCTCTGCTACTGGTGGCTGCTGGCGGGTCCGGCTGGTCTGGGGCTTCTTCAGGATCTGGAACTGGACTGGGCTTGAACTGGCTGGAACTGACTGGAACTAACTGGAACTAACTGCCCTCCTCAAGAATTTTGGGGTTTTTATAGTCAGTCTCCGAAAACTCTACTAAATTTTGTTCTACTAAAAGTGGTCCGTTTCGATGCGAAGCATCGATGAACCTCATGAATTAAATTATGCAGACCTCTGCAATTCTTCATGACTTTCCGTATGGTGTAGTGAGTACACCTCAAAATCGGAAGTCATGGGTTCGAACCATTGTCGTGAAACTTTAAATTATGTTATTGGAATATCAAAATTATGTTCCTAAAACATTCTCAAAAATGTTGGTCAATAATGAGAAGGTCGAATTCTCCATTGAACAAACATGCCAATGAATTTGGTTAAGCCACACCCTCAATTTCCCCTGTGAAATAACATCGCACATTCATAATTGAAAGCTTAACCATTTTTTTGATTGCCTAACAGTTGGCGAAATTTAATAAAGGGCTTTTCGGGTGAGGATGACTCATGATCCACACCTGTACATAAGCTTAATTATTTGTCGCGCAACACGAGTCGACTGGTAAAATTATTTATGCTTGCGTAAGCGCGCATGGTCAGAACTGTGGTGAGGATCGAAAAATGGACAAATTTAATGATTTAAATTTGAGGTTGCTGCACCTGTGAGGGTAGAGCGTGATTATAGAAACTTTGAGCTTGAGTCCCCTGTGAGGGTAGACTGTGATTGTTGGAGTTTTGAGCTTGAGTCCCCTGAGAGGGTAGAGCGTGATTGTTGGAGTTTTGAGCTTGAGTCCCCTGAGAGGGTAGAGCGTGATTGTTGGCCTTTTTGGGCTTGAATCCCCTGTGAGGGTAGAGCGTGGTCATTGGAGATTTTGAGCTTAAGTCCCCTGTGAGGGTAGAGCGTGATTTTTGATGATTTGAGCTTGAGTCCCTTGAGAGGATAGAGTGTGATTGCTGGAGTTTTGTGCTCGAGTCCCCTGAAAGGATAAATAGTGATTGCTGGAGTTTTTGGGCTTGAGTCCCCTGAGAGGGTAGAGCGTGGTCGTTGGAGTTTTTGAGCTTAAGTCCCCTGTGAGGGTAGAGCGTGTTTTTTGATGTGTTGAGTTTGAGTCCCCTGAGAGGGTAGAGCGTGATTTTTGATGTTTTGAGCTTGAGTCCCCTGAGAGGGTAGAGCGTGATTTTTGATGTTTTGAGCTCGAGTCCCCTGTGAGGGTAGAGCGTGATTGTTGGCCTTTTGAGCTTGAATCCCTGTGAGGGTAGAGTGTGATTTTGGAATTTTTGAGCTTGAGCCCCCTGCGAGGGTAGAGCGTGTTTGTTGGCCTTTTGAGCTTGAATCCCCTGTGAGGGTAGAGCGTGATTATAGAAACTTTGAGCTTGAGTCCCCTGTGAGGGTAGACTGTGATTGTTGGAGTTTTGAGCTTGAGTCCCCTGAGAGGGTAGAGCGTGATTGTTGGAGTTTTGAGCTTGAGTCCCCTGAGAGGGTAGAGCGTGATTGTTGGCCTTTTTGGGCTTGAATCCCCTGTGAGGGTAGAGCGTGGTCGTTGGAGTTTTTGAGCTTAAGTCCCCTGAGAGGGTAGAGCGTGATTTTTGATGTTTTGAGCTCGAGTCCCCTGTGAGGGTAGAGCGTGATTGTTGGCCTTTTGAGCTTGAATCCCCTGTGAGGGTAGACTGTGATTGTTGGAGTTTTGAGCTTGAGTCCCCTGAGAGGGTAGAGCGTGATTGTTGGAGTTTTGAGCTTGAGTCCCCTGAGAGGGTAGAGCGTGATTGTTGGCCTTTTTGGGCTTGAATCCCCTGTGAGGGGGGTAGAGCGTGGTTTTTGGAATTTTTGAGCTTGAGTTCCCTGTGAAGGTAGAGCGTGGATGATAAATATTTGAGCTTGAGCCCCTGCGAGGGTAGATCATGGAAAATGATTTTTTTTTTAGCTTGAGTCCCCTGTGAGGGTAGAGCGTGATTGCTGGAGTTTAGTGCTTTAGTCCCCTGAAAGGGTAAATAGTGATTGCTGGAGTTTTTGAGCTTGAGTCCCCTGAGAGGGTAGAGCGTGGAAAATGATTTTTCTTTAGCATGAGTTTCCTGCGAGGGTAGAGCGTGGATATTGAATATTTCAGCTTGAGACCCCTGCGAAGTCAGAGCCTGGTAGATGAATCTTTGAGCTTGAGTCCGCTGTGAGGGTAGAGCCTGGAAGATGATTTTTTTTAGCTTGAGTCCCCTGTGAGGGTAGAACGTAAATACTGGAGTTTTTAGCTTGAGTCCCCTGCGAGGGTAGAGCGTGATTATTGGAGTTTGTGAGCTTGAGTCCCCTGAGTGGGTAAAGCGTGATTGCTGGAGTTTTTTTTAGCTTGAGTCCCCTCTGAGGGTAGAGCGTAATTTTTTGAGTTTGTGGGCTTGAGTCCCCTGCGAGGGTAGAGCATGGAAGATGATATATTTTTTACTTCGAGTCCCATGTGAGGTTAGAGCGTGAAGGATAAATCTCTGAGCTTGAGTACCCTATAGGGTAGCGCGTGGATGTTTGAGTTTTTGTGAGTATAAAGCGTCGATGTGGGAGTTTTTTTAGCGTGAATTCCTTGAGAGGGTAGAATTTTAAATCACCTAGCATCTAATTCCAGCGTGCCTCTAATGTTGGCAGGTCAGAACTTTGACATTCAATTAAAGCTAATTAAAAGCGTTTTCAACTGAAATCGAGTGATAAACAGCTCAATAAGAAGTGAGCAAGCAAGTTTCTATAAAAAGTTTTGCAAAATTGGTTGTTTAAATAGTGAAAATCAGCAAATTGGATGGAGTTAGGAGCGAAAGCTTAACCTGCCAAACATACGAGAATTTCCCCTACATGACTTAAATTAGAGCTCATGATTGGATTTCCGGGGAGATTTAGTATAACATAAATGATATCGATTTATTAAAGTTGGTAAAAGAATTTTCACATTTTCAATCTTTTAACGTGATTGTTTTAGAAATGATAGGCTCATAACTTACATAACTTAAATTTGAGCTCATGATTGGATTCAAGGAAGGTATAGTAAAAATAAAAAAAATCGATAGTTGGAAAAGTTTTTTTCTTTCAAATTTTCAATATTGTTGAAGTGATGGTTTAAGAATAGATAGGCTCATGACCTGCACGATTAAATTTGAGTTCATGATTGGATTTCAGAGAAGATTTAGTAAAATATAAAAGTTATAAAACGTCCATTATGAAAGGGTGGTTTCTTTTAATTAATTACTCCAAAGTGTTGAGTTTGACGGTCCAAAACGTTCTGATTTTATTGTGATCGAAAAGTCCCCCAGAGCCTCACACACGAGGTACTGAGGTTTTGCTTACTGATCATTAATCGAGCTACTTGCTTTAATCGCGGCGAGGTAAACGAAGTTTAGCTTTGTTCGCAGTTTGGGTTACTGTTGTCGGCTGTGCTGACGATGTTGGTGGCGTCGATCAATTATGCGGAAAGCAATTTCCGTAACTTAAATTTTATCGATTGTTGGAGAAGTCGGAAATAAAGAAAATCTGATTTTTAATATTGTTTGAGAAATAAATTAAAATCAATAGGCTCATTACCTTTACGACCTAAATTTGAGCTAATTTTTAGGCCAAAATATTCAAAATAAATAGAAAATCGGGCGAAAGTCACGACAATGATTGGAATTTGTGTATTGGTATATTATCGGTTGTTGAACAAGCTGGGTAAGAAATTTTTAAGATTTCCAATCTATTGAAGTGATGATTGCGATAGGCTAAAACTTAAACTTGAGTTAATGATTTGATTCGGGGAGATATATTAAAAGATAAATATAATCGATTGTTGGAAAAGTAGGTCATTTTTGACGAAGTTTCAATCTTTTGAAGTGATGATTTAAGAATCGATAGGCTTATAACCTATACGGCTTAAGAGCGAGTCCACGAACAGGGCATACCCCTTTGTATGGGACGTCGTTTGGACCTCACCAATCTGCCTGAAATTTTCAGGGGTTGTTTGTACATATAAAACTAGCATCTGGCCAAAATATGAGCACTCTAGGTCAACGGGAAGTGGGGCAAATCGGGACACAAAGTTTGAAGGATCAAAAACGTCAAAAATCTTAAAAAGGTTATAACTTAGGCAAAATTCAATTTAATTTCAAAATTCAAAATGCATTTGAAAGGGCTTCAAAAATGCAACAAAATGCAGGGTAGAGCATCTCAATTGGTTATTTCTAAAGGGAGTTATTGGCATTTTAGTGAAAAAATAGCATAATTTTCAAACTCAAATAAAAAAGTGTTCCATCCAGATATCAACTCGGTTTGACCTGCAGCTTGTAGGGGACATCTGGGACTACCATCTGAGACTGAGAACACTTTGGGTAAGGCAGTTTAACATATTAAATAGACACTTTTACTTTTTGTGAATTTTTTGGTTGTACATTTTTGCTCGGGGGACCCCTTAGATCCCATATTTTGGTGATAATTTTATCATATTCGTGTTCCTGAGACAATTTCACAATAGAAACATGCATAAAAATGTTTATTTTCATCTATTTTAACCCTTTTAAAATGAAAGTTAAAAAAAATTGAGAAGCTGCTTTTTTTCTGGTGTCATCTAGTATCCTTGGAAACAAACTTGATTTTCAATAAATGTGAATCGAAGATTTTTTTTAACTTTCATTTTTAAAAGGGTTAAAATAGATGAAAATAAACATTTTTATGCATGTTTCTATTGTGAAATTGTCTCAGGAACACGAATATGATAAAATTATCATCAAAAAATGGGATCTAAGGGGTCCCCCGAGCAAAAATGTACAACCAAAAAATTCACAAAAAGTAAAAGTGCATATTTAATATGTTAAACTGCCTTACCCAAAGCGTTCTCAGTCTCAGGTGGTAGTCCCAGATGTCCCCTACAAGCTGCAGGTCGAACCGAGTTGATATCTGGATGGAACACTTTTTTTATTTGAGTTTGAAAATTATGCTATTTTTTCACTAAAATGCCAATAACTCCCTTTAGAAATAACCAATTGAGATGCTCTACCCTGCATTTTGTTGCATTTTTCAAGCCCTTTCAGATGCATTTTGAATCTTGAAATTAAATTGAATTTTGCCTAAGTTACAGCCTTTTTAAGATTTTTGACGTTTTTGAACCTTCAAACTTGGTGTCCAGATTTGCCCCACTTCCCGTTGACCTAGGGTGCTCATATTTTGGCCAGATGCTAGTTTTATATGTACAAACAACCCCTGAAAATTTCAGGCAGATTGGTGAAGTCGATGCGAGATGGGTATGCTTTGCTCGTGGACTCGCTCTTAAATTTGAGCTCATGTTTGGATTTTAAAAGATAATTTTTATCGATTATTGGAGAAGTTGGGAATGGAATTTTGAGATGTTTAATATTGTTAAAGTTATGGTTTAAGAATCGATAGGCTCATAGCCTATACGACCTAATTTAGAGCTTATTGATGTGTCCGAAATATTCAAATTTCATGGAAAATTGGGTGAAAGTCACGACAATGATTGGAATTCGTATATTATTATATTATCGATTGTTGAACAAGCTGAAGTGATGATTTAACAGACGATAGGCTTGTAACCTACACGACTACACGACTAAAATTTGAGTTTATAATTGGATTCAGAGAAGATATATTAATAGATAAATATTATCGATTGTTGGAAAAGTTTGAAAAGACTTTTTTTTTCAGATATCTTTGAGAAATGATTTATGAATAGACAGGTTTAAATTCGTGCTCATGATTGGAATTCAGGGAAGATTTGATAGGAGGTAATTTTTTATCGATGTTTGGGAAGTTGGAAAATTGTTTACAGATTTCAATATTGTTAAAGTGATGGTTTAAGAATCGATAGGCATCACTTGCAAAACTTAAATTTAAGGTTATGATTGGATTCAGGGAAGATGAAGCAAAATAATTTTAGGAATTGTTTAGATTTTCAATCTTTTTGAAGTGATGATTTAAGAAACGATAGGCTTGTAACCTATACGACTTGTATTAGAGCTCCTAATAGAATTTCTGGGAAGATTGCAGGGTATATTTCCAGGTGTATTATTCAATCAATTAATTACACGATAGCTTTCCAAGTTGTCGTTTTTTTTTCATTCTTTAATTGCAGGTAACCACGTTGACGTTGGGGTTCTGGCTGATATGTGTCACGATCAAGGATACCGGAGAAGCATCTGCTGAAGCCGAATTCTGAGATGAGCTGAGTTTCCTGAATAAAAGGATCACCAAGCTAATGTTAATCTGAATATATGATTGAATTTTTAGAGTAGGAAAGAACGAGGATGTAGTGAATAAGTGTTGTCGACATCTGGGGGTTTTGGGATGTTCTACACTACGTTGGGGTTCTGGCTGATATGTGTCACGATCAAGGATACCGGAGAAGCATCTGCTGAAGCCGAATTCTGAGATGAGCTGAGTTTCCTGAATAAAAGGATCACCAAGCTAATGTTAATCTGAATATATGATTGAATTTTTAGAGTAGGAAAGAACGAGGATGTAGTGAATAAGTGTTGTCGACATCTGGGGGTTTTGGGATGTTCTACACTATTGTTCGCGCTATTCTTGCGCAACTTTAAGAGGTGGTCCAGTTTCCGAGAGACGCGTCTGGACCAATTTTGGGCGAGATTTCCAAAATAGTTGCAGTGTTGCAAATTTTAAAATCAGGGTTTTTTCGCATTTCTGAGTGCGGCAGGCTTCTATGTTCCCTTTCTTATGACACTTTGGCCAACTTTGAAAAAAATTGTCGGTTTCGATTTTGGACGGAAATTTGACTTTTCGAATTTTTTTTTCTCTGTTTTTGGCTTGAAAGTCGGTTTTAGGTGCGTTTTTCGGGCAATCTGGGCCCGGATTCGGATTTGGGAGACAATTTTCGACATACGTGGTCGAGAAAATTCAAAGTAGCGGCCTTGGAGCGGGTTGAAAATAAAATTTTCGCCAAAAATGGGCTAAAAATCTCGACTGCTCGGTAGAAAATTGCATTTTTGAGGGTGTTGCCGACATCTGGGGATTTTGGGATGTTCTACACTATTGTTCGTGCTTTTCTTGCGCATATTTATAAAGTGGTCCAGTTTTCGAGAGACGCGTCTGGGACCAATTTTTGACGAGATTTCCAAAATAGTTGCAGTGTTGCAAATTTTAAAATCGGGGTTTCGGCCACTTTCGAGGGTTTCTTTGCATTTCTGAGTGCGGCAGGCTTCTTTGTTCCCTTTCTTATGACATTTTGGCCAACTTTGAAAAAAATTGTCGGTTTCGATATTGGACGGAAATTATTTCAATTCAATTCAATTAGTGTTTATTAGTAAATAATCAATTTACAATTTTGTGTTTCTTATAACCTAATAGAGTTTTGGAGTTCCTTTCAACTATGGTTTACACTATAATTCATTTAGATGTAATTGGATATTCTAACAATGGATTTGGCAAGAGAAGGAAAAATTTAAAAAAAACCTTCGAGATTTGCTAAGGAAAAGGATAGAAATAGAAAAAGCTTAAAACTAAATCACAGTTTGTGTTGTCTGTTGACGTCGAAAAACTTCGCTGCACAAGACAGCTTATCCGTTGTAGATGTACTTCATCATCAGCTCACTGAGAGCTTGGAATTGTTCTGCCTTGTTTCGGCAGGCACGAAAGCGCGTGAGCATCTCACCAGCAAGGGCGAAAAACTCAGGAAGCGTGAAGAGATCATCACCGGTAACATCAGCTTGTCCCGGGGGAGTACCGACGCCAGAAGCGGCTACTCTAGCGTACGAACCTCCCCAACCGGGAGGGAACGCTGGTTTGGGGACGGAAATTATTTTTCGATTTTTTTTCTCCGTTTTGTGTGTGTTTGTGGTCCAATCTAATACCCGCTAACCGGTAGCGAAATTATGGGAAAGTATAAGTTGTATCAGACTGTGTATATGCCGAATGCTGATACAGCTTATCTCAGTCCCGGGTGGTGATAGCCCTCGCGCTGCTTCCAACGACCCATTTTAGAATGACAAAGCTCCTTGCGGTCCAATTCCGAGGTCGCTGGGCATTGTTCGGCCCCGCCTAAACATAGAAGCAAGCATCTGAAGGAAACTCGATCTATATTTAGACTTCCAATCCCCTCAGGCAAATCAGGGATCAGCGCGTATTTAATATGAGAAGATAACATGTTTCAAAACTACGGATCAATTCACTGCTAAAGTACCTTCTGATGGCAGACTGCCGAGCGTCCCAGACCACAAATCCAAAGGTGTGAGTTCGAATCCCACCAGATTCATTTTAGTTTTTATTCATATTCAAATTCTTGATTCCAAATTTCAAAGGTACCAACCAGGATTTGATCCCTGAACCTTCTGCTTGGGAGACAGAAGCCGTAACCATTAAGCCACGAAGCCGGTTCGATTTTTTTTCTCCGTTTTTGGCCTGAAAGAAAGTTTTAGGTGCGTTTTTCGGGCAATCTGGGCCCGGATTCGGATTTGTGAGACAATTTTCGACATAGTATGACCTACCGCGGGGTCGAGAAAATTCAAAATGGCGGCCTTGGAGCGGTTTGAAAATAAAATTTGCCCAAAAATGGGCCAAAAATCTCGACTGCTCGGTAGAAAAATGCATTTTTGAGGGTGTTGACGACATCTGGGGGGTTTGGGATGTTCTACACTATTGTTCGCGCTGTTCTTGCGCATCTTTATAAGGTGGTCCGGTTTTCGAGAGACGCGTCTGGGACCAATTTTGGGCGAGATTTCCAAAATAGTTGCACTGTTGCAAATTTTAAAATCGGGTGTTCGGCCACCTCCGAGGGTTTTTTCGCATTTCTGAGTGCGGCAGGCTTCATTGTTCCTTTTCTTATGACATTTTGGCCAACTTTGAAAAAAATTTGTCGGTTTCGATTTTGGACGGAAATTTTCGGTTTCAATTTTAGACGGAAATTTGACTTTTCGAAATTTTTTCTCCGTTTTTGGCCTGAAAGTCGGTTTTAGGTGCGTTTTTCGGGCAATCTGGGCCCGGATTCGGATTTGGGAGACAATTTTCGACTTAGTATGACCTACCGCGGGGTCGAGAAAATTCAAAATGGCGGCCTTGGAGCGGTTTGAAAATAAAATTTGCCCAAAAATGGGCCAAAAATCTCGACTGCTCGGTAGAAAAATGCATTTTTGAGGGTGTTGCCGACATCTGGGGGTTTTGGGATGTTCTACACAATTGTTCGCGCTTTTCTTGCGCATCTTTATAAGGTGGTCCGGTTTTCGAGAGACGCGTCTGGGACCAATATTGGGCGAGATTTCCAAAATAGTTGCAGTGTTGCAAATTTTAAAATCGGGTTTTCGGCCACTTCCGAGGGTTTTTTCGCATTTCTGAGTGCGGCAGGCTGCTTTGTTCCCTTTCTATTAAGACATTTTGGCCAACTTTGTGAAAAAATGTTAGTTTCGATTATGGACGGAAATTTGGCTTTTCGGATATTTTTCTCCGTTTTTGGCATGAAAGTCGGTTTTAGGTGCGTTTTTCGGGCAATCTGGGCCCGGATTCAGATTTGGGAGACAACTTTCGACAAAGTATGACCTACCGCGGCCTTGGAGCGGTTTGAAAATAAAATTTGCCCCAAAAATGGGCTAAAAATCTCGACTGCTCGGTAGAAAAATGCCGGGCCCAGATTGCCCGAAAAACGCACCTAAAACCGACTTTCAGGCCAAAAACGAAGAAAAATACCCGAAAAGCCAAATTTCCGTCCAAAATCGAAACTAACATTTTTTCACAAAGTTGGCCAAAATGTCATAAGAAAGGGAACAAAGCAGTCTGCCGCACTCAGAAATGCGAAAAAACCCTCGGAAGTGGCCGAAAACCCGATTTTAAAATTTGCAACACTGCAACTATTTTGAAAATCTCGCCCAATATTGGTCCCAGACGCGTCTCTCGAAAACCGGACCACCTTATAATGATGCGCAAGAACAGCGCGAACAATTGTGTAGAACATCCCAAAACCCCCAGATGAAATTTTCTTCCGAGCAGTCGAGATTTTTAGCCCATTTTTGGGGCCGCTCCAACCGCTCCAAGGCCGCCATTTTGAATTTTCTCGACCCCCGGTAAGTCATACCCCCGGTAAGTCATACTATGTCTCCTAAATCCGAATCCGGGCCCAGATTGCCCGAAAAACGCACCTAAAACCGACTTCCAGGCCAAAAACAGAGAAAAAAATTGAAAAGTCAAATTTCCGTCCAAAATCGAAACAAACTTTTTTTTTCAAAGCAAGTCAAAATGTCATAAGGAAAGGAACAGAGAAGCCTGCCGCACTCAGAATTGCGAAAAAAAACCCTCGGAAGTGGCCGAAAACCCGATTTTAAAATTTGCAACACTGCAACTCTTTTGGAAATCTCGCCCAAAATTGGTCCCAGACGCGTCTCTCAAAAACCGGACCACCTTATAAAGATGTGCAAGAACAGCGCAAACAATAGTGTAGAACATCCCAAACCCCCCAGATGTCGGCAACACCCTCAAAAATGCATTTTTCTACCGAGCAGTCGAGATTTTTAGCCCATTTTTGGGCAAATTTTATTTTCAAACCGCTCCAAGGCCGCCATTTTGAATTTTCTCGACCCCGCGGTAGGTCATACTATGTCGAAATTTGTCTCCGAATCCGAATCCGGGCCCAGATTGCCCGAAAAACGCACCTAAAACCGACTTCCAGGTCAAAAACAGAGAAAAAAATTGAAAAGTCAAATTTCCGTCCAAAATTGAAACCAACAATTTTTTTCAAAGCAAGTCAAAATGTCTTAAGGAAAGGAACAGAGAAGCCTGCCGCACTCAGAATTGCGAAAAAACCCTCGGAAGTGGCCGAAAACCCGATTTTAAAATTTGCAACATTGCAACTATTTTGGAAATCTCGCCCAAAATTGGTCCCAGATCTTCAATCTTTTGGACTTGTTGGAAAGATCTTTTGATTACCTAGGGCGTCGCATGAGTGTAACACTTAAGTGCTCATAACTTTTGATGGGGTTGTTAGATCTTCAATCTTTTGAACGCGTTGGAAAGATCTTTCAAATACCTTTCTAACAATATATCCCGAGCATGGGTAAATAACAAGGGAAATGCATAATAATACCTTTATTTTTTTTTGTGATATACTCACTAATATTTTTTTCAAAAACGTTGAAATTTCTTTAAGTCTGGATAACCAAATACTTTGAAAAACGAGTCAATCAACAGATGATTGAATTTTGGTGAATTTCAATCCGGTTTCATTTTAATAACACTTATTTTTCAATCTTGTTATTTTTCAGAAGCTTGAAGAACTTCAAGCACAGGCCGTTCATCAATGACAAATGCATTCGGTGTGGTGAAGAATATCACTAAGAACAACATGGAATCATCAGGTGAGTAGATTTGGCTGTTGCATATGGATCATTTCCGTTTTTTCACTAACTGCAACTGCTGCACTAAAAATGGTATGAAAATACCAAATTTTGGTATTACTTGTGCAAATACCAGCGACCAAAATGTGCTCTTGGTTGCCCAGTAATAGATGGTAAAATACCATGAAATCATACCAAAATCATGTTTGTCGAAGACCACAGGAATACCAAAATTTGATTTTCCAAGGGCGCGGGAATACCTAAAAATAAAACCATGGCAATACCAAGTTTTGGTATTCAAGCAATGTTCAAAAATCTAGAAGACCTCAACTTGGTATTGAAATGATTTTATTTTGTGGTATTATTTTACCTTTGGAATAACATGTTTTGGTATTGTTGTGCTCTTTCACATACAAGACTTTGGTATGATTTCATGGTATTTTACCATCTATTACTGGGCAACCAAGGGCACATTTTGGTCGCTGTTATTAGCCCAAGTAATACCAAAATTTGGTATTCCCGTGTTATTTACCCCAGCTCGGGATAGCATGACGAGTTTTCTTACAAAAGCCACCCTTTTTACATTCTATCGAAACATAGCTAAAATCGTTTTTTTTAGGATAACTTTTGAAGTACTTTTCTAAACTTCATAATATTAACTAGGGTCTTGTGGGACCCCAAGACGGATCAAATGAGACCTAAACGGTCCAAATCGGTTCAGCCAGTCCGGAGATAATCGTGTGCATATTTTTCGGTGCACGGACTCACATCCAGACACACGCACAGACATTTGTTCAGAATTTGATTCTGAGTCGATAGGTCTAGTGAAGGTCGAATAAAGAAGTTCATTTTTCGAGTGATTTTATAAACTTTCCTCATTGAGGTGAGAAGGCAAAAATGGACCTCGGATTCGTGAACAGGGACAAAAGTTACCCCTTAGGGCAAAGTATCACGCAAATCGAAGAGGGGTCGGGTAAACTTTTCCCGATTTCGGGTGAGTTGGCGAAGAATTACCCATTGATTAATATAAACTGAAAGGACATTTGTTCAAAGTAATTGCTCTCGAAAACCGGACCACTTTAAAATCTCGACTGCTCGGTAGAAAAATGCATTTTTAAGGTTGTTGCCGACAACTGGGGGGTCTGGGATGTTCTACACTATTGTTTGCGCTGTTCTTGCACATCTTTATAAGGTGGTCCGGTTTTCGAGAGACGCGTCTGGGACCAATTTTGGGCGAGATTTCCAAAATAGATGCAGTGTTGCAAATTTCAAAATCGGGTTTTCGGTCACCTCCGAGGGTTTTATCGCATTTCTGAGTGCGGCAGGCTTCATTGTTCCCTTTCATTGGCCAACTTTGAAAAAATATGTCGGTTTCGATTTTGGACGGAAATTTTCGGTTTCAATTTTAGACGGAAATTTGACTTTTCGAATTTTTTTTCTACGTTTTTGGCCTGAAAGTCGGTTTTAGGTGCGTTTTTCGGGCAATCTGGGCCCGGATTCGGATTTGGGAGACAATTTTCGACATAGTACCGCGGGGTCGAGAAAATTCAAAATGGCGGCCTTGGGCGGTTTGAAAATAAAATTTGCCCCAAAAATGGGCTAAAAATCTCGACTGCTCGGTAGAAAATTGCATTTTTGAGGGTGTTGCCGACATCTGACCAAAATGTGCTCTTGGTTGCCCAGTAATAGATGGTAAAATACCATGAAATCATACCAAAATCATGTATGTAGAAGACCACAGGAATACCAAAAAATTATTTTCCAAGGGCGCGGGAATACCTAAAATTAAAACCATGGCAATACCAAGCAATGTTCAAAAATCCAGAAGTAAGCCTTTGACGAACTGGGTGATCGGTCGACTTAAATTTTCGCTCCGCGTTTTTTGGCCTCTCGTTTAAAAATGTTCATCGTGGTGCTTTTCGGTTCGTTTTTTTCCGGCGGGACAGTTCCGTGGGTCAACTACCCGGTTTTAAGATACTGTGTTCTTCCCAAGTTTGAGGATTTGTGGAATTGTGCTGAAGGAAATTTCGTTGAGTTGGGAAGAAAATTGTGTGGTTGCGGTTGCTGAAGATGAAAATTTTGTTCAATTTTGCCAACCGGTTTGTGGATTTTTTGCTATATCTGGCCTGATACAACCTTTCAGATACCGTAAACTGGGGTCAATCGGGACACATGGGGCGAATTGGGACAGCAGTTTTAACCATGTTGGAGCACAATATTTTGATTTTTCTGGTTGGTTTCGGTTAGAACAGACTCAGGCCAACAAAATGTGTACATCCATTTCTAAATTTAAAAGCTTTAAGTGCTCTAGAAACTGCTGTCCCTATTCAGACTGTAGTCCCGATTCACCCCAGATTACGGTAGTTTTATCGAGTTTGAATGAAATTAGTGTGAAAAATGCGGATTGTTGAGCAAAGTGCCACGAAGATCTAATGTGTGTTCAACGTTTTCACTTTTTTGCTTCGCATAATTTTGTTTATCGCGTAACCATAGAAACCGGTTTGGTGCGGTACGAGTGATAGTGAGCTGCTTTGATTGGGGGAGGGGGAGGGGGTTGGGGTGTGGTGAATTTACTGCTGGCAAAGTTTTAGTGATTTAAAAGAGTCTTGTGAAAATTCTTAGAGGAAACGCTCAGAGAAGCATCATAACTATTTGGGATGAATTCCCTTTTTTTGTTTAACAGTGAATTATAAAAAAATATGCATAACAAAATTGTGAACAAGAAGAGATCCCTGGATCCCTGGCTCAGGTACCGTTCCAGTTGTGTTCGTTTGTTAGCATGAGGACAAGCCGAGATGGGTGTGCTGCAGGCGCCCGCAACTTAGTTGTCGAAGTAGAAATGAGAGGCCTACTATGTTCTATCGGGTGAGCTCGTTTCATGTTAATATGTTTGCGGAGATGTATGAAGTCTCTAGTATTAATAATTTCAAGAAAAATTAGAATCCTGCGCTTCAATTAATCGCCGCAAAAAGATACCGTCGCAATGGAAAAACCTATAGGGCAAGAGAGTAGGCTTAGACCGAGGCTTCGACAAAAAAAAAAACATGTTGATTGTCAATCTGAAAAAAATCGTAGGGAATGTTGGTGCTGGCTGTCGATTGCTTGTTAATTTTAGCAGACTGATGTTTGGTGACAGAATCTGAGGTTCTGCGATCTTCACGGCCGGCTCAGTGGCATCCGTACCGGTGCCGGAATCTGCGACCTTCGCGATAAGCTGCACCGTAACGTCCAACGGAGGGAATGCGGGCGTGGAGAACCTGCTGCCCTGAGGTTAAGCCGCCTGATTTTATTGGCACTAAAAGGCGCAAGACGACGGGGAAAATGGAACTAAACATTTACAGAAACATGGTTCCACGTCAACTACAAAAGCCAACCATAGAATGGGCCACCGGAAGATCCAGATTTGTTGAATTTTCAAGTTTATTTTTACCAAAACTGATTCATGTAATAAAAAAAAATCCATAAGAATGGAACTTCAACACGGGTTTTAAGATCTCCGGTGGCCACATCTAGAACCGTATTGTGGAAACAGTATAAACTGGTCATGCAACGTAAAGATGTCTCTAGCAAGTCTAGTGCAATTTCGTCTTCTGGACAAGTTTTCCATGTTCCCCGGTGGCCACATCCGGTTTCTCAAGTGTAACAAAGTCCCCCCTAACCAAACCACCCCCAACCCCACCCCCTTACTGTGTTACATTATAAAAGAACGCCAGCGGTTGGCCGGTCTTCTGGGCTGGATGCAGCGGTTCTATGGACTTTGCGGCGGGTTTGGTGTTTTTTTAGCTTCACCCCTGGCTAGATGAACGCACTGCGTTCCTGGCTTCTTCGGGCAGATATCTTCGGAATTGAATTGGCAGCCCTAGCATCGAGTGGTCCGGGTGTGGGCTCGAATGGCGGATTCAAGTGCCGTCGATTCACCAACGAGGGACAATTCAGCCATACGACCCGAAACGAAGACCGAGGATCGCCATGCCTGCCGCGAAGGCCACGGAACCGTTGCATCTGGCGAAATTCCTGAACATAATTTTCTAAGCCTTTGTAAATTGACAGCAATCGAAAATGAAAATCAACACGGTTGCTGCGATGAATTTGAAAAACGCTTGCGCTCGTATCTTTGAGACCCCTACAAGAAAATCACCAAAACTGATTTTTTCTCAATACGCGCAATATATTCGGTTTGTGTCAAGTTGTTGGTCTCATTTCTAAACTTATTTGTACACATTTTCATGATGCTGGTGGTGGTTTTATGTAGAAATGTCTTAAATTTGATTGTTGGTTTTGACAAGTTTGGAAATAACTTAGTGTCAGTGTTTTGAAATCAGTTTGATAGTTTGAATTACCTTACAAATTTTTTTTATAAAAATATAGATACAGGTTTTATATTTTTTCTAAAATTTACCTTTACAGTTTTTTTATCCTTCTAGTAGTTACATTTAATATATGTTTTTAAATATGTCTTATTGCAGGTACAAATATATAACTTTGGATTTCAGGCTCACAAGGGAGACGACATTCATAAAATAATTGTGTTTCTTATTTTGTCTCGATTTTGGAAACAATATTAAATTTGATAAATAGTGTTTACAGATAAACATAAATACAAAAGAGTGTTTTTAAGCATCTCGGCAATCGAGACAATTATAATCAATTAAAATAAGGTTTGACAATTGTTTTGACGTTTTTCTTCTCAAGCCTCTTAATTTCTCTCTATAGATAATTAAGTTAATCTATTATAATTAAGTTTTAGCTTTACCTTTTGCATTTTATTAGCAAGTTTTTTTTTATGATATTAAAAAAACTATACCTGCTTAAACGAGCATTAAATTGCTTCCATTATTTTGAATACGAGCAATTCTCTGAGATTTCGGTCATTCGATTTTTTCTGTATTTTTTAATCCGGCTGAAACTTTTTTTGTGCCTTCGGTATGCCCAAAAAAGCCATTTTGCATCACTAGTTTGCCCATATAATTTTCCATACAAATTTGGCAGCTGTCCATACAAAAATGATATGTGAAAATTCAAAAATCTGTATCTTTTGAAGGAATTTTGATCGATTTGGTGTCTTCGGCAAAGTTGTAGGTATGGATATGGACTACACTGGAAAAAATGATACACGGTAAAAAAATTTGGTGATTTTTAATTTAACTTTTGTCACTAAAACTTGATTTGCAAAAACACTATTTTTAATTTTTTTTATTTTTTAATATGTTTTAGAAGACATAAAATGCCAACTTTTCCGAAATTTCCAGAATGGGCAAAAAATCTTTGACCGAGTTATGATTTTTGAATCAATACAGATTTTTCAAAAATCGAAATATTGGTCGCAAAATTTTCAACTTCATTTTCGATGTAAAATCGAATTTGCAATCAAAAAGTACTCTAGTGAATTTTTGATAAAGTGCACCGTTTTCAAGTTATAACCAATTTTAGGTAACTTTTTTGAAAATAGTCGCAGTTTTTCATTTTTAAATTAGTGCCCATGTTTGCCCATCTTTGAAAAAATATTTTTGAAAAGCTGAGAAAATTCTCTATATTTTGCTTTATTGAACTTTGTTGATACGACCCATAGTTGCTGAGATATTGCCATGCAAAGGTTAAAAACAGGAAAATTGATGTTTTCTAAGTCTCACCCAAACAACCCACCATTTTCTAATGTCGATATCTCAGCAACTATAGGTCCGATTTACAATGTAAAACATAAAACATTCGTGAAATTTTCCGATCTTTTCGAAAAAATATTTTCAAAAATTTAAAATCAAGACTAACATTTCAAACGGGCCAAACATTCAATATTACACCCATTTGAAATGTTAGTCTTGATTTAAAATTCTTGAAAATATTTTTTTCGAAAAGATCGGAAAATTTTACGAATGTTTCATGTTTTAACATTGTAAATCGGACCTATAGTTGCTGAGATATCGACATTAGAAAATGGTGGGTTATTTGGGTGAGACTTAGAAAACATCAATTTTCCTGTTTTTTAACCTTTGCATGGCAATATCTCAGCAACTATGGGTCGTATCAACAAAGTTCAATAAAGCAAAATATAGAGAATTTTCTCAGCTTTTCAAAAATATTTTTTTCAAAGATGGGCAAACATGGGCACTAATTTTAAAAAATGAAAAACTGCGACTATTTTCAAAAAAGTTACCTAAAATTGGTTATAACTTGAAAACGGTGCACTTTATCTAAAATTCACTAAAGTACTTTTTGATTGCAAATTCGATTTTACATCGAAAAATGAAGTTGAAAAATTTTTGCGACCAATATTTCGATTTTTTGAAAAAATCTGTATTGATTCAAAAAATCATAACTCGGTCAAAGATTTTTTGCCCATTCTGGAAATTTCTGAAAAGTTGGCATTTTATGTCTTCTAAAACATATAAAAAAATAAAAAAAAATAAAAATAGTGTTTTTTTGCAAATCAAGTTTTAGTGATAAAAAGTTAAATAAAAAAATCACCAAATTTTTTTTACCGTGTATCATTTTTTTCCAGTGTAGTCCATATCCATACCTACAACTTTGCCGAAGACACCAAATCGATCAAAAATTCCTTCAAAAGATACAGATTTTTGAATTTTCACATATCATTTTTGTATGGACAGCTGCCAAATTTGTATGGAAAATTATATGGGCAAACTAGTGATGCAAAATGGCTTCTTTGGGCATACCGAAGGCACCAAAAAAGTTTCAGCCGGATTAAAAAATACAAAAAATAAAATTTAAGAAAAAAGACCGATTCCGTAGAGAACTGCTCATACGATTTTGAGAGTTAAAGCTTCGAAACAAATTGTTAAGTTCTTACGGCATATATTTATTTAATCTTTTTTTGTAATTCTATGCGATAGAGCTTTGTCTGGTTACAGGTATACATTTTAAAATTTAATTCAGGCCGCTAATGGAACCAGCGAAAGGACTACAAAAATATATATACAGCAATTCCCCACGAAAACAGCATGGAAAAAAACAAAAGTGCTCGGATCGTGCTCAAAATTTTTCTGGGCGTTCCCTCGCCGAAATAATTAGACCCGTATTTTTTTGTTTGGCCATTAGGGTGACCTACGCCGTGTTAGGGTGGTCTGAAAAATTGTCATTTTCGTCGATTTTCGCAAAAACCACTTTTTTCGAAAAATCATTACTCCTCGTCATTTCAACCGATTTCAATTGTCTTATTCGCAAATGAAAGGTGATAAGTTGGCCTTTCAAAGAAAAATATTAAAAAGTTTCAAAAATCTTGCCTAACATATGAAAAAGGCATATGAAACATTAAAATGCCGTTTTGACGGTGTCTGGACCAAAGAGCCTATGTCTGGAAATATTTTTATCGGATTCACATTTTACATAACATACTAAAAATGGGAGGAGTTCATTAACAGGATAGATATGATTTTGAAATTAAAATCCGTGTTTTTTGACGCGCCGCGCGCAAAAACCGGAAAATGACAAAATCGGCAAAAAATCAACTTTTTTCACTAAAACTGCGATAACTTAAAAATTTCAGCGATGACCTATAGATGTTATGGTTCCAAATTTTTTGTAATTAAAAGACGCAACTTTTGGTACCCAGACATGTATAGGTCATCGCTGAAATTTTGAAGCTATCGCAGTTTTAGTGAAAAATGTTGATTTTTTGCCAATTTCGTCATTCTCCGGTTTTTGCGCGCGGCGCGTCAAAAAACACGGATTTTATTTTCAAAAAATCATATCTCGGAATCCTGTTAATGAACTCCTCCCATTTTTTAGTATGTTATGTAAAAATGTCCGGGGAATCCGATAAAAATATTTCCAGACATAGGCTCTTTGGTCCAGACACCGTCAAAACGGCATTTTAAAGTTTCATACGCCCTTTTCATATGTTAGGCTAAATTTTTGAAACTTCTTACTATTTTTCTTTGAAAGGCCAACTTATCACCTTTCATTTGCGTATAAGATAATTGAAATCGGTTGAAATGGCGAGGAGTTATGATTTTTCGAAAAAAGTGGTTTTTGCGAAAATCGACGAAAATGGCCATTTTTCAGACCACCCTAACACGGCGTAGGTCACCCTAAAGGCCAAACAAAAAAATACGGGTCTAATTATTTCGGCCAGGGAACCCCCAGAAAAATTTTGAGCCCGATCCGAGGACTTTTGTTTTTTGCCATGCTGTTTTCGTGGGGAATTGCTGTATATATTTGTGTTTTGTTATTTACCAATTTTGGCATCAATAATATTTTTGTTAAGTTGTTGCTATTTGTTGATTAGGGAAACATTATTAATAACCCTATGGGTCCAAAATGAAACTACGACATGAAATGAATTGCGCTTTTCAAAACTAGTTTTATTGCAATTATTAATGTATTTTGCGTATTATTTGAAATCGTTTTTAATTTCTTAACAAAAGTTTGAAATTAATGCTGCCAAAATTGGGACTATAGACTGTCCACATGATATTGAAACCAGGCCTTGACAACTGTTTCGAAGATTTTGTTCTCTACAACCCAAAAAGTTTGGCCTCAGCCGCTGCATATTATTCTCTTTGCACTGACATTGTGTTTGTGTTATTAAAACTATTATTTTCAATATCATTTTTTTTATATAATTGCATTTAATATTCTTATCCAAGTTCCAAGTTATAATAAGTGATATGAGTTTATTTAATATTTAGTACAAGAATTAGGTGTAGAATACAATTGTTATTTTTTTTCTTAAATTCCTTGATCGGTTTTAACTTCGAAACATTTGTTATGATCTGAGGACATATTTATATATTTTATACAAGCTCTTCCCGGCAAACTTCGTCTTGCCCTTGTTTGGGTTCCTGACGTTTCTTGCTTGTTTGCTAATTCAGCCTCCTGTGATCTAAGTTTGAGTTTACGTAACTTTTCCCATACAATTTTCCGGAATCGGTTCCAGAGTGGCCAAAGTTGTAACTTTTTGGCGTAAGAACCTTCCTTGGACTTATACGAACCCAACGCAACAAAGAGCACCTCGATCCGACGCTCTGTATTGAACTGATTCGCGTTCGAACAAAACCGTCGAAATTTTATATATATATATAAGATTATTATTATATTTGTGATATTTTATCATTATTTATCATTACAGTGGACTCTCTCGTTGTCGATATTGAAGGGACCGTCGAGAGCAGGAGTTATCAAATTATAGAACGGAAAATCAAAGCAATCTATTTGAAGGGACTGAAAAATTTATTGACAGCTGGAGCAATATTGATATCGAGAAGATCGACAGCCAGAGAGTCCACTGTTTTATATTACCACTATACCATTACTCTCTATATTTCGAATTGCGTTGAAAAACTTCTAGCACCACTGTTTTTCAGGACCACTTGATTTACCATCTGAGAGTCTTTTAAATTAAAATTCATAAGTTATTTCTTGTTATGTCACGATTTTTTTTTGGAATCAGTAATATTTTTGTTAAGAAGTTTTTTTCCAAGATTTATTTATTCATTTGAATGAATTGTCGTTTTTATAGCTATTCCAATTCATAGGATTGTCTTCTGCCTAGTTTCAATGGCATTATAAAATTTCCTGCTTCCAAAATTGGGACAGTTGTATCAATTCTAGGCTTTAAAAGCTGTTTCGAAGCTTTTGTTACCTAGCCATTACAATTCTTTCAGCTTTTGGTATATTAACTTTGACGAGCACCTTGTTTTTCTATTTTCCATTTTTTTTTATTTTGATCTGATTTTTTTTTCATTCCAAAGTATAAAGTTGACAGCAAGCCTTTGTGATCGACGGACGTCTTTCCAATTCGCTGATTGAAAGCTACATAAAGCGAAAGTGCGATA
Source organism: Culex quinquefasciatus (assembly GCF_015732765.1). Classification (NCBI taxonomy): domain Eukaryota; kingdom Metazoa; phylum Arthropoda; class Insecta; order Diptera; family Culicidae; genus Culex; species Culex quinquefasciatus. The sequence goes on along the minus strand of NC_051862.1, from coordinate 107,066,838 downwards.
TAAACAAACATTGCCAAAGTGTAATTTGGCAATCATGGCGCGGTGCTACCGCAAGCACTCTCTGGTGATTGATTTCACATCAATTCCAGAAAAAAATACTCTAGAACAAGTACGCTCCTTCGTCTTCGACAATTTGGAACTCAACATCTCACAAGTCAAAAACCTACAACTGAGCATGACAAATGCCCGTGTCTTCCTGGAGATGGGAAGCACAGAACAAGCCGAAGCACTAGTTCTAAAACACCACCTAAAACACGCCCTACAAGCTGATAGTCTGGACTATGCTTTCCCGCTGTACATGGCTGATGGTTCCGTTGAGGTGAAGGTCTACGACCTCCCTCCGTATCTACCAAACGGAACAATCGCCAAACATTTGTCAGCCTTCGGAGAGGTGCTATCTATCAAAGATGATGTCTGGCAAAAGTTTTTCCCGGGAGTTCCCAATGGTACACGGACTGTGCGCATGAAGCTGAAGAAGTCGATTCCCTCGTACGTGAATATGGAGGACGAATGTGCGTACGTAAAATACCGCAATCAAATCGCCACCTGTCGCTACTGCGGAAGAAACCTACACATCGGATCCAAGTGCTCGGATGTCAAAAAGGCACTGTCCGGTAACAGCGCTAACGGCCTGACCCTTGCTCAGATTGTTGGTGGAATGAACCCAATTGTGCCAAATGACGAAGACAAGACGCCGGCAAAGGAAACTCTCCCTCCGGCTCCAACGAAGCCGATCATCGTTCCAGCGCAGCCAGCTACTCCTGCAGCTCCATTGAAACCAATCGTCTCTCCAGTCTTTCCATCTGACCCAATGGACATCATCAGCCCCCAGGACCCTGGACAAGATCGCAGTCAGCCCTTCTCAACGATATATCGGATGATGACAATCTTCCGGCATTAGATGGGTCCCGCTCCGCTACTGAAGTTGAATCTCCGGAACAGTCAGATGTGGATACAGACTTCGGTAAAGGAGGACGTAAGAAACGTCCCTCGTCGCCGAAAAACAAAAAGAAGAAAAGATCATCAAGCCTGAACTCCAAAAAGTAAATCAAGTTTATTTCGTCATCATTACTTTTCCCACGGATTCATCTGATACCATACACTGCCAACACCGAATGCTATCAACCTGCGCCCGTTCCAGCTTCCAAAGGTAACAGTTGCGGTATATGTCCTGCCGAAGTCGATACTGCCACCTTTTTCAATGAAAATTACGCGTCACTCAGATTCAATTATCATCAATGGAGATCACACAGAGAACTCACCGATACACAGCCACTCAACGTTGCTTTCCCACTCGCTGGACATCCTTCTTGTAAAGGTAAAAGGCTCCAGTCGCTCCGGTATATGTCTTGCCGAAGCGCTCAGTGATACTGCCACTCCTGTCAAAAAACTTCCAATCAATTCAGCACCGCTCACCACTTAGAACATCAATGGGAACTCACCTGCTGGGTTACAAGAGAGCCACGACGACGAGAAAACGCTTGAAGACAACGAAGAGAAACTGGATATCTGGAGAATATCAACTGTCTTCGCTAACACCGTCTGAGCAGGTGAGCGTATCGATATTGTTTATAAACAACACTGACACACAAAGCAAACTGTCAGATGTCAAAAAACAAAAAGCAGAGACCGGGAACGGCAAAGTTTTCACTGTGTGTGTGGGATTGCTCGTTGGGTTTGCTCAGAACAGCGGCATCTGTGTTCTCGCGCCAATATCTCCAGCCCCTCTTCGATAATAACATTTAAAAAAAGCACTGGCTGAAAGTTTTAATTTGGTAACGTTAAACATCAACAACATTTCGAACCAAACAAAGTTGGACGCACTTCAAAACTTCCTAAGGATAAACGAAATAGATATCGCTTTTCTTAACTTTGTGTTAGGAGAAGTGTTTTGTTGTTTAGATTGTTTACTTATGTAAACAAACAGTTGAAAGTGCGTTTGAAATAGTGATTGAAGGTTGTTTTGCAAGAATAATCGTTATTGTTGGTGTAATTTATGTGACACTCCTTATAAATATTGTTGGCAGATGTGCAAACATTTGGAATATTGTCCGTTTCTTTCAAAGGTACACGCCGCGCGGCATTTCAGAATGTGCCGCAGACACTGTTGCCAGCGATTTTCTGCACTTTTGGTGCAATAAAAAACATATACGGCAACAATGCCATGACATTCGAAGAAGAAGATCAACAAAAACAAAACGAGCAGTATGGGATTTGACAGCGCGCATTTGCCGAAAGTGCGGCGCGTCGTTTCGAGGCTGATATGCCGCGTGTCTTTCTCGGGAATACGCGCAATACTTATAATTTGATATGTTTCATTGTTGTTATGATTTGATTTGTTCTTTTTTGTATGTTTGTATGGAAATTTGGTGTACGTTTTGGTAAAAAGTATATCTTTCCCAGGGAAACCTCTTGAAGAGTATCGAGGTGGCATTTACAAAGCGGATTTTGTGAAAATGTTTACTCAATTAATGTTGATGTTTTTTTGTGTGAATGTTAACACTCCAAAGGTTGCGGGTGGAGTGGAAGCAATTAGTGGTGCAGCAGCGATTTTTGTCTTTCTTTTGTTTGACGTTTTTTAGGTGTACATGATGCAGGACGTGGGTAGGAAGTAATTTCAATTGTTTTCAATTATCAGTTCAGCGGCAACAATATCATTTAAAATTGTGTTTAATTTTTTTTACAGCTTCCTGGATCATTTATAAATGAACGGCTTATATGTATTTATCTATTCTTCATTTGATTTATTTGAATGTTTATTTCATTCCTATTCCTTGTCCTTTTTTCTACCATTCCTCCATACCATATATGATCAAATTTCATGAACAGTTACAGTTACTGAAATAGCAATGGAACCATCTGAAGAATTTTTCTTTAAAATATAATTATCTTTCTTCCAGCTTCCGGGAATCTTCTTCAATTTTAATGCCTACATTTATCTATTCACTAGATGATTTATTCAAATGTTTATATCCTTCCTTATCCTATTCCTTTTCTTTCAGCAATGGAACCATCTGGAGCATTTGTCTTTTTAATTATAGTTGTTTGTTTTGCAGCTTCCCGGAATCATCTTAGAAATTACTGCTTATTTGTATTTATCTTTTCACTGTAAGATTTATTTTTATATTCATATCTACCATTCCCCCATACAATATATGATCAAATTGAATGACAAGAAAGAACATGGGGTGTAATCTACTAGGATACTTTCTTCGGATTAGCTGCGCTTGTGTTTGATTAGATTAGAGTATGAATTGTTAACATTCAATACGTTGCCTGTTTATAGGTAAGTACCAATAATACATGAACATTTTAAATAATTTAGTTTTTAAGAATTAGTTAAAGAATTATTTATATTTGCAGGAAATGGAAAATCTTCGCAACAAGTTTGCTTATCAATATATTATTTTGTTTCTTTATTTTTTTCATCATTTCAACTAACAACGCACGTAAGATGTATTGAGAACAAAATTATTTTGAAATTTTTTTTTTTTTATATTTTTGTTTTATTTCTAAATTTCAGCACACAAGAATCTACAAAGATCTTTTTTATATAAGGCACTTGATCTAATATTTCTATATAAGGCACTTTGTGTTTTTTTCAGTTTTAGATAAACTTGAAAAAACACTATCAGAATCCTGAAGAAACCTGAACGGGTATTCTGCTTGGGCGGATGAAATATGTATGAATGGCGAATCGAGGGTGGGCCAAGGCGGTTGGGGCATTTTGGGCGGATGGACTTTATATAGGGGGCGGATCGGGGGCGAGCCGCTGGCGGACCAACCTACAGGGGCGGCCGAACCGTATATGAGAGGCGCATCAGGGCGAGCCAAGGCGGTTGGGGCTTTTTGGGCGGATGAACTTTATATAGGGGGCGGATCGGGGGCGACCCGCTGGCGGACCAACATACAGAGGCGGCTGTACCGTATATGAAAGGCGCATCAAGGGCGCGCCAAGGCGGTTGGGGCTTTTTGGGCGGATGAACTTTATATAGGGGGCGGTTCGGGGGCGACCCGCTGGCGGACCATCTTACAGGGGCGGCCGAACCGTATATGAATGGCGGGTTGAGGGCGAGCCACGGCGGTTGGGGATTTTTAGGCGGATGAACTTTCTATGGGAGGCGTATCGAGGGCGACCCGCTGGCGGACCATCCTATAGGGGCGGTTGAACCATACAAAACGGCGTATGTGGGGCGGATGAACGGCGGGTGAAACATTTCAAGGCAAACCTGGGCGACCCCGGGGCGAGTCGCTGGCGGACCAACGTCACGATAAAAAAAAACTGATCGTGCGCCAAATTGTTGCAAATTTTATCCGCCAGCGGGTCGCCCGTGGTCCGCCAAATCAAACGCTGGCGGATCGCCAGAGCGGTTTGGCGGTCCGCCAGCGAACCGCCGGCGGGCTGCCCAGTCAATGTGGGGTAGAGCTTACAATCTGTACTTGAATGACAATAACCAGCTTGTGCGGATTAACGGAATTAAAGGGCTTATGCTGCAGAAACAAAGAGAACATTCTAACAGATGTCGTATGTTGAATGAAACGTATCTACAAGGAGAATCTACAAGTATTTTCCACGTGGCGCAGAAAATGCAGAATCGACAGGGCAGGACGATAAGTGAACTGGATGTGGACGGAAATGTTATCAATAATGGAACCGAAATAGAGCAAAACATTGTGAATTACTTCGAAACCCTTTTCTCGGCTACTCCTAACCGGTCACCTGTGGCAGGATTTGAGCCAGCAAGACGAATCCCTGACAACGTTGCAGCTAACGACGACCTCTTGCAACCCCTGGACGCAAACGAAATCTTTATGTGCATCAAAAACAGTTGCCCCAGGAAATCTCCAGGAGACGACGGACTGCCTCGGGAATTCTACTACAAAACATGGAACATTATCAGCCAAGAATTCACTTCCGTTATCAATTATGCTCTTCGTAATCCTGATACCGATTCAAATTTTATGAACGGCGTTGTGGTCCTCGTCAAAAAGAAGCAGAGCGGAAACACAGTGAAAGCGTACCAATTACTCTATTAAATTTTGACTACAAAATTTTAACGAGAGTGATAAAAAACAGAATGATTCCGCTGGCTGAACACGTTTTGTCTCCACACCAAAAATGCTCGAACGGGAAACACAACATTTTTGAAGCCACAACACAGATTCTGGACAAGATTGCATCGCTTAAACATAGAAGGCAGTCAGCCACGCTGGTGTCATTCGATATGGACCATGCGTTTGACCGGGTGAGGCATGACTTTCTCTACTACACCCTCACACAGATGAACTTCAACCCGCAGCTGATCGACTTTCCACGGAAAATCTATGCCAACTCCTTCTCAAATATTTTGATAAACGGTAAGCTGTCCAGATCGTTCCAAATCAGAAAATCAGTCAGGCAATGCTGCTATTCGTGCTGTACATTCAACCACTGGTCGACAAGCTGGCAACAATTGGAGCGGCAGGTAGTCTTCTGAACGTGTATGCAGACGATATCCGCATGGTGGACGCGGACATCAACAACTTGGCTGAAGCTGTTAATAGAATACGAGAGTTCGAAGAGGTATCCGGTGCTGTCCTGAACCTGACGAAAACAACGGCAATGAAAATTGGGAATCCGCATACAGAAGGCGTACTTACCTGGATCAACTTCCAAGATTCGCTGACAATTCTTGGTTTAACGTTCACCGACTCCGTCAAACAATCCATTGAGTTAACTTGGCAGAAAACTCTAAAAAACTTAAAATGGAAACTCTGGATGTGCAAATCCAGATCACTGAACTTGCTGCAGAAAGTAATTCATTTGAATACCTTTGTATCATCCAAAATTTGGTACCGTAAAACGGGGTGACTTTGATAGCCGGGGTGACTTTGATAGGTTTGAGATTTTTCCGAAAAATGAAGAGTACAAATTAAATACGTACGGAATGGTAGTAAATCATACTGAAAGTGGTAGATAAGTATTCAAAGTACCTCAAGAAGAACTTTTCATAAAATTTTGAAATGTTTGAAAAGTTAGTTAACTATAATTAAGAAAGTGTTGATGAATAGCAATATTTAAATCTTCTCAAATTGTCATGTTTTTGTCAACGAACATGAATTTGAATCGGAAAACGGATTGCATTTTTGGATTCTTTGGTCAATTTTCCGCTAGGAGAAGGTAAAATAAGTTTGTAAATAATAAATATTATGTGTTTTTGAAACAGTAATCGAAAAAATCCCTTGTTTTATAAGCATTTTCAGTTGAACAAATTTCATATAAAATGTGAAAACTTTTGATGTCTGCTTCTAATTCAGTTTGAAATGCAATATTAATCGATAATTTCATAACCAAAACTAGTTTCAACGAATTTCAGGCAAATTTCTAACTTTTGAGCCATATTTCCTAAAATTTATATGTATTTTAATTGTGCACGAGAAGATTCAGCATAATGATTTGTTATACAGACAACAACGCCGAGATAACCCGGACTGCAACGAATGCCCAGGCGTAGCGGAAACACTAGAGCATAAATTGTTCAAGTGCATAACAGTTCGCACTGTATGGAATTATGTTCGTTCCTTGTTAGGGAATCTCGATCCACGCTTACAATGTAAGCAAAACGCATACTTTATGTTTCCATCATTACAAGGACTATCAGCGCCAGTAGCCCAAAGAACCAAACACATTGTAGCTAAATATCTGCATTTTGTTGTAAGTAATCCTATTTCTAATGTAAGTGTAGATAATTTCAAACTTGAATTGTAGAATAGCTTTTAATAATTGTACCAAATAAACACTGACCAGTTAAAAAAAAGTAAGCTATGGGTAATTCTCCGCCAACTCACACAGCAGTTGCCCCGACCCCTCTTCGATTTGCGTGAAACTTTGTCCTAAGGGGTAACTTTTGTCCCTGATCACGAATCCGAGGTCCGTTTTTTGATATCTCGTGACGGAGGGGCGGTACGACCCCTTCCATTTTTGAACATGCGAAAAAAGAGGTGTTTTTCAATAATTTGCAGCCTGAAACGACCAACTTTTTCAAAACTTTTTTCCGTAAAATCGCGATAACTCGTGATGTTTATAAGCAAACCCCTTATGTCTATATATCAAAATTTTTGTAATTGTCTGCTCTACAACTTTGTAGAACATTATTACACTCTAAAAAATAACCCTGCAATGTTAGAAAAAACACGAAATTTTAAAATGAAAAATTTTGTTCTAAATGAAAAAATGACCCTTCTGGGACAATGTAGATTCGAAAAGTACATTAAATTTCCCATAAAATGACATGTTCCAAAATTTTTACAGTCGAGTAACGGAAAATGGGAGAATTTTTAAAACTTTTTTAGTGTTTTTTCGATGAAAAATACGTTTTTTCGGAATTCTGAGTACGCCATCAGATCGGGCGTCTAATTTTACATAAAAGTCCCTTTGACACCAAATTTCTATCTCATCACCGTTTCAGGCTGCAAATTATTGAAAAACACCTCTTTTTTCGCATGTTCAAAAATGGAAGGGGTCGTACCGCCCCTCCGTCACGAGATATCAAAAAACGGACCTCGGATTCGTGATCAGGGACAAAAGTTACCCCTTAGGACAAAGTTTCACGCAAATCGAAGAGGAGTCGGGGCAACTTTTCCCGATTTCGTGTGAGTTGGTAGAGAATTACCCCTATTCCATTTATGTATTTATGTTGATTAAAATGAATAAATGCTTCGAAACAACTTGTTAAGTTCTTATGGCATATATTGATACCTGTATTATTATTCGTTATACATTATATAATCTTTATTTGTTTTCATTATATTATATAACCCATATCTTCTATCTTCTTCTTCTATATATATAAAAAATTTCGACGGTTTTGTTCGAACGCGCATCAGTTGAGTACCGGAGGTCGGATCGGAGCGCTCTTTGCTGCGTTGGGTTCGTATAAGCCTAAGGAAGGTTTTTACGCTAATAAGTTGGCACTTTGGCCACTCTGAGACCGATTCCGGAACATCACCGTTTGTATGAGAAATGAAACGAAAAACTAAATTTTGATCATAGGAGGCGTCAAGATATTTTCAAACAAAAAAAACAAAACGTCAAAACGGAAAAGTTTAATGTAGAACGTGGTAGAAAATACAGTTTTTAGTAGGACAAATAATCAAACTAAAAAAGGAAAGCTGTTTGGTCAGTCGAAGAAACTAAACCTATTTGGCAGGTGGGTTGAATAATTTTTAACTGACTAATAATTATTCAAGTTTTTAGAAAACAAACCCGGCAAAAAAAAGATAAAAAGGAAAACAAAAATCAAAATGAATTCAATGAACGTTTGAAGGAGGAGGTCTAACGAAAAACCAAATGAGATTAGTAAAACAGTGATGAGATTAATTTTGAACAATTGAGAAAAAAGAGGAAAAACCTAAATAGGACACATCATGAAGCAAAGAATAAAGATTAAAAAGTCAAAAAAAGTGTAGACAGAACAAAAAGAAAGAACTTGCAGTTTTTGTCCGTGACAGAACTTATTTAGTTGTTTATTTAAGGAGAATCATATGGTTTTCAAAATAGTAAACGGTAGAACATGCAAAACTGCTTTTTGAAAGAAAAAAAGTAAAGGTATCAGAACTGTTGGGATAGTAACCACAAAAATGAATAGAATAGCATGAAAAAATTGACAAGCATAAGAATCTCAAATTAAAAAAAGGATGGAAAGATAGAAACACAACTCGGATTAGTTTTTAAAAGGACGCAAGAGCCATTGACAAGCTAAGCCTTTTTTGCATCGGTACTCGAACTACATACGAAAAACCAATTTCAAAATGCTTGAGATTGTTCATTTACACGTCTTCCAAGTGCCCTAAACTTAAAACAAATGAAAAATTGTTTCATTTTGGAGAAAACCGAAAATTAGTGCCGGAGGTCACGGTGGCTCTTACGGCATTTTGAAAACTCACCCGAGAAAAGAACTGATTCGGTATGAGAAAAAGATAAAATAGATAGACCAATTTATTGTTTCAAAACAAAACACAAAGAGCTTAATCAAAAGATGTTCGGATTACAAAGTGGACATTTTTCAAACAACAAACAAAAAAAGGGCAGGACGAAGTTTGCAGTAAAAGAAAAAGCGAATAAGAATAAATGTGATAGTTTTAGTGTAAACAAAGAGAACGATAAAGAAAGGCAAACGATAGAAGTCCAAATAAGATGTCTAAACCCTAATCAACGAAAAAAAGAAAAATCATGTTCATTTAGGAATCTGACTGAGAATATTTGAAACTATCTTAAAATAAACCCTAATAAGCATCCTACGAGTTTTTTTTTTGTGAAGATAAAGTTCAAGTATAATTAAAAAAAAAGTAAAAGGAAACTAAAAAACAAATGAAATAAGGGCAAGACGAAGTTTGCCGGGTTCACCTAGTTAACATATATATTTCAAACGCCTAACAACCCCCCAAAAAATACTAACCCCTCTCAAAAAATAATCCCAGGGCCTTCATATATTTTATGTACTGGATGAGGGAGTCGTGGATCGCCTGGCCCAAGTCACATGAATGTCATTGTCTATTTAATCATACCATAACAAATGGTTGGATAGAGAATGATAAGCTTTTAAGGTCCTTAAGATATAAGTCGGTTACTAACCAAACCGTCTCAGTTGAAACATACTGCGGTCATGGCCAAGTCCTGCCAAGACGGGGGTACTAATACATACATACATACATACACAAGCAATGTTCAAAAATCCAGAAGACCTCAACTTGGTATTGAAATGGTTTTATTTTGAGATATTATTTTACCCTTGGAATAACATGGTTTGGTATTGTTGTGCCCTTCCACCTACAAGACTTTGGCATGTTACCATCTGGGCAACCAAGGGCACATTTTGGTCGCTGTTGGTATTCCCGTGTTATTTACCCCTGCTCGGGATCTCACCCAATTGCCCGAACTGTGGAACACGCGGTAATTGAATGCCCCCGGTTCCAAAGTAGTAGGTAGATCTTGTTGCTGGGATGTGGTAATGACATATCGCCAGATAACCTGACAGACAGAATGTGTCAGAGCGAGGAAGCATGGGGTGCAGCTATAACGCAGATGATGCTCAAATTACAAGAGAAGTGGCGCACGGACCAACGTGCGTCCCGGAACGAAGGGCCCCTGGCTCAGTAGTTCTGTTGATGTATAAAAGTTGATATATAAAAGGTGATATATAAAAGTTGATATATAAAAGTTGATATATAAAAGTTGATATATATAAAAAAATGTTGAAGAGGCGCGCGATGATAGAGCGTGCCTCCCGGAACAACCGTTCCGAAATGAGAGCGCAATTAGCGCTGCTCCTCCCTGACGTAATATCGAAAGACAGTTCCGGGAGGCTTGAAGGCTTACCGTGATATTAGGGCGGGTACGTCCTATGCAAAAGAAAAAAAAGCCAGGTTGGCTTAAGTGGTTAAGCCAAATTGGCTTACACATCGTTAAGCCAAGTACACTTAAGGGATGATAAGCCAAGTTGGCTTCCCGAGCATGGGTAAATAACAAGGGAAATGCGTAATAATACCTGTCCCTGGTAACAATACCAAATTTTGGTATTCCTGGACCCTTTAAAATTTGTCTTGAGGATTATGCAAGAGCAAAATGTGGTATCATACCAATTTAAGGTATTGTTTTGATATTGCAAAATTGCTGAATTTGTCAATGGTCGAACACCACATTTTGGTATTCTTTTGGTATTACCGTAATCTGGGGTGAATCGGGACTACAGTCTGAATAGGGACAGCAGTGTTTAGAGCACTTGAAGCTTTTAAATTTGGAAATGGATGAACACATTTTGTTGGTCTGAGTCTGTTCTAATCGAAACCAACCAGAAAAATCAAAATATTGTGATCCAACATGGTTAAAACTGCTGTCCCAATTCGCCCCATGTGTCCCAATTGACCCCAGTTTACGGTACAGTATTTTATGAAATTCCTCTGAAACTATGGAAAAAAATTTACCAATTTTGACAAAATTATTAATTTTGCGCTAAAATATTTCTCAAAGCGAATGCTTTCATAGAAAACCGGAAATTTCAAACTTGATTTTAAACATTTCTGATATACCCCCTAAAGAAATGACTTAAAATTATGGAATATTTTCAAAGTCAGGATGGCACATTTTGGTATTATTTTAATATTTAAGTGTTTTATCAAATTCCTCTGAAACTATGGGAAATTTTTGACCAATTTTGACAAAATAATTAATTTTGCGCTAAAATGATGTCTCAAAGCGAATGCTTTCATTGAAAACCGGAAATTTTAAACTTGATTTTAAATATTTTTGATATACCCCCTAAAGAAATGACATGAAATTGAGGAAACATTTTTAAGTCAGGATGGCACATTTTGGTATTGAAAGGTTTCATCAAATTCCTCTGAAACTATGGGAATTTTTTTTTATAAATTTTGACAAGATAATTAATTTTGCGCTAAAATGACTTGAAACCCAAAAATGTTAAAGCTGATTTTTTGTATATATAGCCACAAAGATTTTTTTAAAAACGTTGAAATTTCTCTAAGTCGGGATAACCAAATACTTTGAAAAACAAAAACTATTGAATTTTGGTGAATTTCAATCCAGTTTCACATATTTTTCAATCTTGTTATTTTTCAGAATCTTCAAGAACTTCAAGCACAGGCCGTTCATCAATGACAAATGCATTCGATGTGGTGAAAAATATCACTAAGAACAACATGGAATCATCAGGTGAGTAGATTTGGCTGTTGCATATGGATCATTTCCGTTTTTGCACTAACTGCAACTGTTGCACTAAAAATGGGCTCAAAAGTCGAGGCCTATCCGGAAGAAGCTACCTCTGCACATCCTGCTCGAGGACTTCCAGATCATCGAGAATCCAGTAGTAGCCGAGGATGAACAGCAGGCGCCGCCTGCACCACCGCAATGTCGAGCCAGGGTTCGACCACCGTCGATTCTTCGCCGGTCAACGCCGAGATAACCCGGACTGCAACGAATGCCCAGGCGTAGCGGAAACACTAGAGCATAAATTGTTCAAGTGCATAACAGTTCGCACTGTATGGAATTATGTTCGTTCCTTGTTAGGGAATCTCGATCCACGCTTACAATGTAAGCAAAACGCATACTTTATGTTTCCATCATTACAAGGACTATCAGCGCCAGTAGCCCAAAGAACCAAACACATTGTAGCTAAATATCTGCATTTTGTTGTAAGTAATCCTATTTCTAATGTAAGTGTAGATAATTTCAAACTTGAATTGTAGAATAGCTTTTAATAATTGTACCAAATAAACACTGACCAGTTAAAAAAAAGTAAGCTATGGGTAATTCTCCGCCAACTCACACAGCAGTTGCCCCGACCCCTCTTCGATTTGCGTGAAACTTTGTCCTAAGGGGTAACTTTTGTCCCTGATCACGAATCCGAGGTCCGTTTTTTGATATCTCGTGACGGAGGGGCGGTACGACCCTTCCATTTTGAACATGCGAAAAAGAGGTGTTTTTCAATAATTTGCAGCCTGAAACGACCAACTTTTTCAAAACTTTTTTCCGTAAAATCGCGATAACTCGTGATGTTTATAAGCAAACCCCTTATGTCTATATATCAAAATTTTTGTAATTGTCTGCTCTACAACTTTGTAGAACATTATTACACTCTAAAAAATAACCCTGCAATGTTAGAAAAAACACGAAATTTTAAAATGAAAAATTTTGTTCTAAATGAAAAAATGACCCTTCTGGGACAATGTAGATTCGAAAAGTACATTAAATTTCCCATAAAATGACATGTTCCAAATTTTTTACAGTCGAGTAACGGAAAATGGGAGAATTTTTAAAACTTTTTTAGTGTTTTTTTCGATGAAAAATACGTTTTTTCGGAATTCTGAGTACGCCATCAGATCGGGCGTCTAATTTTACATAAAAGTCCCTTTGACACCAAATTTCTATCTCATCACCGTTTCAGGCTGCAAATTATTGAAAAACACCTCTTTTTTCGCATGTTCAAAAATGGAAGGGGTCGTACCGCCCCTCCGTCACGAGATATCAAAAACGGACCTCGGATTCGTGATCAGGGACAAAAGTTACCCCTTAGGACAAAGTTTCACGCAAATCGAAGAGGAGTCGGGGCAACTTTTCCCGATTTCGTGTGAGTTGGTAGAGAATTACCCCTATTCCATTTATGTATTTATGTTGATTAAAATGAATAAATGCTTCGAAACAACTTGTTAAGTTCTTATGGCATATATTGATACCTGTATTATTATTCGTTATACATTATATAATCTTTATTTGTTTTCATTATATTATATAACCCATATCTTCTATCTTCTTCTTCTATATATATAAAAAATTTCGACGGTTTTGTTCGAACGCGCATCAGTTGAGTACCGGAGGTCGGATCGGAGCGCTCTTTGCTGCGTTGGGTTCGTATAAGCCTAAGGAAGGTTTTTACGCTAATAAGTTGGCACTTTGGCCACTCTGAGACCGATTCCGGAACATCACCGTTTGTATGAGAAATGAAACGAAAAACTAAATTTTGATCATAGGAGGCGTCAAGATATTTTCAAACAAAAAAAAAAACAAAACGTCAAAACGGAAAAGTTTAATGTAGAACGTGGTAGAAAATACAGTTTTTAGTAGGACAAATAATCAAACTAAAAAAGGAAAGCTGTTTGGTCAGTCGAAGAAACTAAACCTATTTGGCAGGTGGGTTGAATAATTTTTAACTGACTAATAATTATTCAAGTTTTTAGAAAACAAACCCGGCAAAAAAAAAGATAAAAAGGAAAACAAAAATCAAAATGAATTCAATGAACGTTTGAAGGAGGAGGTCTAACGAAAAACCAAATGAGATTAGTAAAACAGTGATGAGATTAATTTTGAACAATTGAGAAAAAAGAGGAAAAAACCTAAATAGGACACATCATGAAGCAAAGAATAAAGATTAAAAAGTCAAAAAAAGTGTAGACAGAACAAAAAGAAAGAACTTGCAGTTTTTGTCCGTGACAGAACTTATTTAGTTGTTTATTTAAGGAGAATCATATGGTTTTCAAAATAGTAAACGGTAGAACATGCAAAACTGCTTTTTGAAAGAAAAAAAGTAAAGGTATCAGAACTGTTGGGATAGTAACCACAAAAATGAATAGAATAGCATGAAAAAATTGACAAGCATAAGAATCTCAAATTAAAAAAAGGATGGAAAGATAGAAACACAACTCGGATTAGTTTTTAAAAGGACGCAAGAGCCATTGACAAGCTAAGCCTTTTTTGCATCGGTACTCGAACTACATACGAAAAACCAATTTCAAAAATGCTTGAGATTGTTCATTTACACGTCTTCCAAGTGCCCTAAACTTAAAACAAATGAAAAATTGTTTCATTTTGGAGAAAACCGAAAATTAGTGCCGGAGGTCACGGTGGCTCTTACGGCATTTTGAAAACTCACCCGAGAAAAGAACTGATTCGGTATGAGAAAAAGATAAAATAGATAGACCAATTTATTGTTTCAAAACAAAACACAAAGAGCTTAATCAAAAGATGTTCGGATTACAAAGTGGACATTTTTCAAACAACAAACAAAAAAAGGGCAGGACGAAGTTTGCAGTAAAAGAAAAAGCGAATAAGAATAAATGTGATAGTTTTAGTGTAAACAAAGAGAACGATAAAGAAAGGCAAACGATAGAAGTCCAAATAAGATGTCTAAACCCTAATCAACGAAAAAAAGAAAAATCATGTTCATTTAGGAATCTGACTGAGAATATTTGAAACTATCTTAAAATAAACCCTAATAAGCATCCTACGAGTTTTTTTTTGCGAAGATAAAGTTCAAGTATAATTAAAAAAAAAAGTAAAAGGAAACTAAAAAACAAATGAAATAAGGGCAAGACGAAGTTTGCCGGGTTCACCTAGTTAACATATATATTTCAAACGCCTAACAACCCCCCAAAAAATACTAACCCCTCTCAAAAAATAATCCCAGGGCCTTCATATATTTTATGTACTGGATGAGGGAGTCGTGGATCGGACTTTTTTTCGTGCTGTCATTATTCAACAATAATTTTTTTGTTTAAAAAAGCTAAAAGTTAGTAGAAATACGAATAATTCACCGGTAAATCTGTTGTTGACCAGTGATAACCATAACGGTGAAGCATCTTCGTGACGAACAGGAAGTGGCCATTGCGGAAAATAACGGCGGATAAACAGCACCTCTACATTGACATCGGTTCAAACATCATGTGGTTCCAGTCCCGATGTACCAGATTATCAGCCAGGATTGGTAGCATTCATCTCGAGGCCCCTCAAGATTTAACCGGCAACCAGGAAGTTGTTTGCTGTTTTGATGTACCAGTTCCGGTTCCGGTAGTCCAGCAAATCAAGGCCAGAAGTCCCAGATGATTCAAGTCAGATTCAAGACCGATGATGCCGGAGTTGAAGCTTCCCGATTTGGTGAGATCTTTCCTATATAAATAGCAAAATATACTTTCATTCATTCTAACATTCATACAATCCATTTAAGACCAACCACGCCAATTTTACTAAATACGCGGTAGGGTGTTCCCTTGGGCGTTCGCTGTGAGTTGTGGATTGCCTGCTTCTCTAATGAAGGTTCGACTAGGGGGGCATGCTTATTAATTTCTCGTCGCTCCATACCCTCAGTGACGTGATGGGAACAAGGGCGTCTATGCAAAGTGTCCCTACACCCGCTACAAATTTCCGGTGCTTGGGGAGGGAAAAGGGAAACCATATTGTTATATGCGCCGGTATTTGTAGCACTAAAATTCGTGCAAAAAAACTTATGCACGTGGGTGTACAGATTACGGAGTAAAAGATGATCGAATTGTTCACCTAGCGCTCACATGTGTTCCAGGACCAAGTTGCCTGCGGGTATGGGGATCATACATACATACATACATACATGGATGAGGGAGTCGTGGATCGCCTGGCCCAAGTCACATGAATGTCATTGTCTATTTAATCATACCATAACAAATGGTTGGATAGAGAATGATAAGCTTTTAAGGTCCTTAAGATATAAGTCGGTTACTAACCAAACCGTCTCAGTTGAAACATACTGCGGTCATGGCCAAGTCCTGCCAAGACGGGGGTACTAATACATACATACATACATACACAAGCAATGTTCAAAAATCCAGAAGACCTCAACTTGGTATTGAAATGGTTTTATTTTGAGATATTATTTTACCCTTGGAATAACATGGTTTGGTATTGTTGTGCCCTTCCACCTACAAGACTTTGGCATGTTACCATCTGGGCAACCAAGGGCACATTTTGGTCGCTGTTGGTATTCCCGTGTTATTTACCCCTGCTCGGGATCTCACCCAATTGCCCGAACTGTGGAACACGCGGTAATTGAATGCCCCCGGTTCCAAAGTAGTAGGTAGATCTTGTTGCTGGGATGTGGTAATGACATATCGCCAGATAACCTGACAGACAGAATGTGTCAGAGCGAGGAAGCATGGGGTGCAGCTATAACGCAGATGATGCTCAAATTACAAGAGAAGTGGCGCACGGACCAACGTGCGTCCCGGAACGAAGGGCCCCTGGCTCAGTAGTTCTGTTGATGTATAAAAGTTGATATATAAAGGTGATATATAAAAGTTGATATATAAAAGTTGATATATAAAAGTTGATATATATAAAAAAATGTTGAAGAGGCGCGCGATGATAGAGCGTGCCTCCCGGAACAACCGTTCCGAAATGAGAGCGCAATTAGCGCTGCTCCTCCCTGACGTAATATCGAAAGACAGTTCCGGGGTGGCTTGAAGGCTTACCGTGATATTAGGGCGGGTACGTCCTATGCAAAAGAAAAAAAAGCCAGGTTGGCTTAAGTGGTTAAGCCAAATTGGCTTACACATCGTTAAGCCAAGTACACTTAAGGGATGATAAGCCAAGTTGGCTTCCCGAGCATGGGTAAATAACAAGGGAAATGCGTAATAATACCTGTCCCTGGTAACAATACCAAATTTTGGTATTCCTGGACCCTTTAAAATTTGTCTTGAGGATTATGCAAGAGCAAAATGTGGTATCATACCAATTTAAGGTATTGTTTTGATATTGCAAAATTGCTGAATTTGTCAATGGTCGAACACCACATTTTGGTATTCTTTTGGTATTACCGTAATCTGGGGTGAATCGGGACTACAGTCTGAATAGGGACAGCAGTGTTTAGAGCACTTGAAGCTTTTAAATTTGGAAATGGATGAACACATTTTGTTGGTCTGAGTCTGTTCTAATCGAAACCAACCAGAAAAATCAAAATATTGTGATCCAACATGGTTAAAACTTCTGTCCCAATTCGCCCCATGTGTTGACTCCAGTTTACGGTACAGTATTTTATGAAATTCCTCTGAAACTATGGAAAAAAATTTACCAATTTTGACAAAATTATTAATTTTGCGCTAAAATATTTCTCAAAGCGAATGCTTTCATAGAAAACCGGAAATTTCAAACTTGATTTTAAACATTTCTGATATACCCCCTAAAGAAATGACTTAAAATTATGGAATATTTTCAAAGTCAGGATGGCACATTTTGGTATTATTTTAATATTTAAGTGTTTTATCAAATTCCTCTGAAACTATGGGAAATTTTTGACCAATTTTGACAAAATAATTAATTTTGCGCTAAAATGATGTCTCAAAGCGAATGCTTTCATTGAAAACCGGAAATTTTAAACTTGATTTTAAATATTTTTGATATACCCCCTAAAGAAATGACATGAAATTGAGGAAACATTTTTAAGTCAGGATGGCACATTTTGGTATTGAAAGGTTTCATCAAATTCCTCTGAAACTATGGGAATTTTTTTTTATAAATTTTGACAAGATAATTAATTTTGCGCTAAAATGACTTGAAACCCAAAAATGTTAAAGCTGATTTTTTGTATATATAGCCACAAAGATTTTTTTAAAAACGTTGAAATTTCTCTAAGTCAGGATAACCAAATACTTTGAAAAACAAAAACTATTGAATTTTGGTGAATTTCAATCCAGTTTCACATATTTTTCAATCTTGTTATTTTCAGAATCTTCAAGAACTTCAAGCACAGGCCGTTCATCAATGACAAATGCATTCGATGTGGTGAAAAATATCACTAAGAACAACATGGAATCATCAGGTGAGTAGATTTGGCTGTTGCATATGGATCATTTCCGTTTTTGCACTAACTGCAACTGTTGCACTAAAAATGGGCTCAAAAGTCGAGGCCTATCCGGAAGAAGCTACCTCTGCACATCCTGCTCGAGGACTTCCAGATCATCGAGAATCCAGTAGTAGCCGAGGATGAACAGCAGGCGCCGCCTGCACCACCGCAATGTCGAGCCAGGGTTCGACCACCGTCGATTCTTCGCCGGTCTTCTAGGATTCGCCGTATGCCGGAGAGGTACAACCCGTACTTCTACACCTTTTTTTTGTAAAAAAAAAGTTTATTTAGAGCATAATAAATTGTACATGGTTTACATAGAATAGCATAAGTTTTGTCGATAAATACAGATTATTTGAACAGCTATACCAAAAATTGTTTATCGTTTACAATAAATATTATTAGAGTTTGTTCTTTTTCTATCTTTGAGCTTCAATGGCGCGTCTTCTTCTTTTTCGGGCGACCGGGTCCTCGTCGGCCCGAATTGGGCGCAGAGCCTCCAGGAGAGATATCACTTTCGCTCTCTGAGATGGTGTCCAAAGATGGCGATGTCTTCGGATCCCGGATGGGAAAAGGGACCTTGAAATTGTTTTCCAAGATCATGTTAGCAGGCGTCAAAGAGATTGGCATCTCTTCATCGTTGCTCTCTTCGTTTCGTGAGTTCTCGATTTGGTGTTCGTTGTCTTCTCCAGTGCCGATTCCGCTGAGCTCGTTCGTGATCTCAGTTGAGTGATTCGGCAAGATCGTCGCGCTGTCGGTCCCCGAGATACTGATGCAGTCGATTGGATTTGTTTGTGCTGGTGCAGTTTGCGTTTGCAAAACCGTGGTGGAGGTACCTTCGTTCACCACACCAGCGTAACTTTGTGGTGCAGTTGTCTGTGCGCTTTTCAGTCTTTCGCTGAGGTCGGCCTTCTGGCCGAGAAGTTTTTTGTTTTCAACACATGACATCCCTATGTGTTGAGTTAGTGTGCAGTGTCATCACCGTAGTGCCGAAGAAAGGCCACAATTTCGTCATCGGTGACGTTTTCGGAGAGATCGTGGATCTTGACCTCCACTCCCCCGTCCTCCATCATCAACCGAACTTTGACCTTGGTTTTGTTAATCACGAGCTCGTGCTTTTCGTTGTGCATAGCAACAATGTCTTGAGCGATTTTCAACTCACTGCACTTAACATGTGCGCAATTTTGCGCATGGTTGATCTGGAGCCTTTTCACTTGCTCTGGCCTCAAGGCCAGATTAACGTGCACAAACTTGTGTAGCTCTTCAAATGTTGGGCGTTTTGGGAAGTTCGATAGAAGCACCTTGAAGGTGTTCTCACGAGTTTGCACTTGAGACATAGTTGTGATGGCGAAGCACAAATTAATCACAATTAGATGATTTGAGGCGAAAACTCGATTCCACACCCGATGGTGTGGAAAAGAAAGCAAAAAACACTTGAACAAAGGAACTCTGGTTTATGCGACTGGTCGCATCAAGAGTACGATGCGAACTACACCTAAAAGGGGAGGTGTTGGACCCCTAGGAACAACCCTGGATGCGACCCTGGATGAGCGACACTGTCCTGTTGACATCTGTTGCGTCTTATTCCGAGTTTGAATCGCAAAATAAAAGTCGAATTGAATCTCCAAATTACAACCGCGTGTATATTTATTTTCTCTGCTTTTCCCTAATGACAGTTCTCTTTTTCCCCCAAGGTGTGTCTGGTATTTCCCGTGTGTGTGTATTTGTGTTACACTCTAAATTTAGTTTCATCAGAACACAACAATCTTTCCTTCTTCTGGTTTGCTCGAAAAGTATCCGTTTGACTTCAACTCGCTTCCAGCTCCGTATCGCCCTCTAGTCTCGTTCTATTCCAGCTGACATTTCAACTTTATAGCCGCTGCACGACCTCCCTGTGTGAGCGGAGCGCACGCTTCCCTATTGATGTTCAGTATTCCGAGCGCTTCTGACGTCTTCCGACCCAGCAAGCAGCAGGTTCCGTTTTCGGCAACGTAGAACTTGGCAACAGTGGACGTCCTCTTTGTTGCCACTTCCGCCGAGAACATTCCAGCAACTTCAACGGGATGGCCAGAATACGAAATCAAAGTTTTCTTTACCAAAGGCTTTTGGGACTTGACGCGGACTTTTTCTTTCTTGAGTTGCTCCCAGGTTCGTCGGTCGATTACGTTAACGCCGGCACCCGAATCAATCACCAAGTTAGTTCGAACGCTTCCCACAGTGCAGGCAACTGTACCTTTTCGTCCTGGCTCTGTTGCAAATAAATACTGGACGCTCTCCTCCTCCGAGTCATCACTTAGCTGCTCCAACTCGTCCGAATCCTCCGAATCACTTCCGCGTCGACCAGTCACCTGCCGCAACCGCTTTCCCTTCGTTGACTTGTGCTTCTTCGTCTTGCAGCAATTCTTAAAGTGTCCCACCATGCCGCAGCGCTTGCACTTCTGGTCTTTCGCCGGGCAGTTCTCGTCGTTGGCGAAATGACCCAACTTGCCGCAACGATAGCACTCCCGGTTCAGCCGAGTCCTCGATCGGATTTTGTTTACCTCCACACCGCTCTCCACCGGTGCTGGGCCCAGCGCCGAATTGTTCTTGTGCTTTCCGATTGTCTCCAATGAACGACCAGCTTCAACTGTTTCGGCCAGAGTCATCTGCGGCTTATTTAAAATCTTCGCGCGCAGATCATCCGACGCGCCTTTCTCGAAAATCTGCTCCTTGATTTCGTCGTCCAAGTGGTCACCATACTCGCAGAGGTTGCCTTGCTCTCGCAGCCGGAGGCAAAACATTCGACGGGCTCGTCGCTGGCTTGGATTAGGTTTCGAAATTTGTGCCGCTCCAGCGGGAGACACTTCATCGGCAGGAAGTACTCGTCCAGCAGCTTCAGCGCCTCTTGAAACACGTCGGAGCCTGCCGGAACTTCCGGTTCGTTATCGCCCTGCAAGCTGAAGTACACATCCTGCACCAGTGGTCCAACGTAGTGGAGGAGATACGACTTCTTGCGTGCGGCGATTGTGACGTTGTTTACGTCCAGGAAGATTTCAAACGAGCGTTTCCATTTCTTCCATCGGGCGGAGACGGTGGACGTGTCCCCGGGAACGAACGGTGCCAAACCTGCGCTGTTTCCTCCTTCCATCTTCGTCAAATTTGAACGAATTGAATCCTCCCTTTTGTCGTCCGAATTGGTTCCTTCTCCTTTCGGCTTTGTTTATGTTGTCGAACAGCTCCCTTGATTGTCCCGACTTCCGCGCCGATTTAACGTTTTTCCACAGCCGAATTCAATCCAGATCACTTCCACGCTTCTTGTGGTTCGTTTTTTCACTCGTCGCCAAATGTTGCGTCTTATTCCGAGTTTGAATCGCAAAATAAAAGTCGAATTGAATCTCCAAATTACAACCGCGTGTATATTTATTTTCTCTGCTTTTCCCTAACGACAGTTCTCTTTTTCCCCCAAGGTGTGTCTGGTATTTCCCGTGTGTGTGTATTTGTGTTACACTCTAAATTTAGTTTCATCAGAACACAACAACATCCACGACCGGAAACCGGTTGTCATAATCCGCGAGCTCAAGAAGACACACGCATAACTTTTAATAAATTTACGATCTACAATAATTGCTTAATTATTTGTCTCCACTCGCGTGTATCATTTCTCGAGTTTTTTTTTGATTAGGTCCTATAAACATATGAAAGACAATGGTTTATTGGTCCTTTTCAAAAAAAACTCTGGATTTGTTGTTGCACATTGCAACAGATATTATATACTTAAATCATTAGTCATTACTTACTTGAATCATCAATCGTGATTTCAACAATAACAAAAATTAAAAACATATCCTATAGAAATGATAAGCTATTAAATTGAACTTAGAATTAAAAAATAAATAAAAATGTGCAAAAAAAAACAAGATTCGGGTAAAAAACGTGTCGTACTTTTCATGTGGGGGCGGCCAAATAATGTTTTTGCTTTTTAAATGTTTTTGTTAAGAGCAATCGGTGCAGTAGGTATCCCTCGTCGACACGGGAGCCAACTGTTAAGTACATTAGTTCGATTTGTCACATTTGATAGATGGTAAAGGAACGTCAAGTTCAAATTCGCTCCATCAGCCTTTTCTGACATCAGTCTATTAGCAATCTCTTCAACAGTAGACGTGTACAATTAAGGTAAACTTATTATTTATAATTTTCTTGAATTTATTATAATCGATTGAAATTTCAGCACATCTATTGGGTTGCTTACAAATAGTTCGTTCTGTAGTGGTTAGAATTATAAACGGACACTAAATGTAACTATTCTCTATCTTTCTTAGCCGAGGACGGCCTCTAATAAAAATCTATATTTTAGCTTCGAGCTGAACTGAACTGCAACTAGCGTGTTCTGCTTCCAGGATTAATCCGAGATCTAATCACCACGTACAGAAAACTCGAAGATTTACCGCAAATCATACATTTGATAGGAATAAATAATGAATCAGCGTCCAAACACCCGGCAAACTCGTTCGCAAACGAGAGCTGCTCAGCAATTACAGCAGCAAGCAGGAATTAACCTCCAAAGTGTTTACGCTGCAGGCGAGCCCGCAGCTCGGCCCGCAGTCTTTGAAGCCTCAACAGTTGACATCGAGGGCGGAGATGATATTGATTGCGGGAGTTGCGTCCGTCCGAACAACGCCGAGGAGTCACCATAGATACGGTGTACCTGAAGCCGTTCGTTTGCAAGACCTGCGCCCAGTTACGCCCGGCAAGAAATACCCCATCAGTGCGTTCTGCATCGAGTGTGAGCGTGCGCAGCTCGCAGATTTCCGCGGAACTGCGGAGAGTAGAAGAAGAGTTACAACTAGAAGATCAGATGTCACTGCTTTTAGAACGCAAGAAACAGCTGATGGCCAAAAGACATGAACTGTTGAGCCAGAAGGGAGACGCCAAGTCCCGTAGCAGCGGTCGTAGTAGCCGGACGGCCACGGACAGAGTCCAAGATTGGATAATGGACCAAGGAATGGCCGAGAATTCCGGCCATGGCATCGACAAACCGATGACCGACCCTACCGAGTCTATTAACCAACTGTATGGAAATCCGGTGAACCAGCTTAACGCAGGGCGAACTTCAACGCCCCTGACCAAGGAACTCGGCGCCGTCCCGAAAGATCGCAGACAGTCATCGGAGGCTGCTTTCGGCGTTTCTAATTTTCCGAAACTACCCGGGATACCGCCAGTGGACAATCAATCTGTTCTGGGTACCAAGAAAACGCTCCTGGATAAACCATTCCCGAAAGGTGCTATTGGTAAACTCTTTTTACCTGCGTCGGCATACGAAACCTGGCGAAGTGAAACGAAACGGACAGCTTTGGACAAGATTCCGGAGAAGGCCGAGGGTCAACAGCGGGAGTTAGAGTTGGCCGAAAAGGTGAAGCGTTTGGAAGAGCAACGCCGGCAAGAACATGCTTTGCAGCGCGATCGAGAAAAGGAACTGAATAAGAAACTACAAGAAGCTGAGTACGAGAAACAGGAGCTTATCAAGCAGAAAAACCGGGCAGCAGCCGAAAATGAATACCAGCAGAAGTGTTTTGAGGAGGTCCAGCAGGAGCTGAACGAGCAGATTGAGGCGTTAAAACTTCAGCAGCACGGTAACGAGAGCGATCAGAACCCTCCGGGAAATTGGTACGACCGTGAACTGTTGAAGCTGCAGAAATCGCGTGACGACAACGCCACGAAACAACTTCCACCGCCCGGTGCCCACAACAGCTTGCCGTCTATTTCGGGAAGGAGTGGTGACTTTCCGAACCCGATAGATCTCAACATCAGAAGCCCCTGCGGCGGACGCTCGAAATTATCCATGTCAACTGCGGAACCACCTAGCTTCTCTACGCGACGATCGAATCCGGTGCCACCAAATCTTTCACGAACTGCGTCTCCGTCGCCCGCACCTGTGATCACAGCTCAACAGCTGGCTGCGCGTCAAGTAGTGTCCAAAGACTTGCCAGACTTCTTCGGGGATCCGGCAGAGTGGCCACTGTTCATCAGTAGATACAACCACTCAACTCAAACTTGTGGCTTTACTGATTCCGAGAATCTCCTCCGTCTGGACCGGGCAATCAAGGGTTATGCGAGAGAGATGGTAAGCAGTTTGTTATTGGATCCGTCAACGGTGCCTGAGCTGTTGTCGTCGTTGCGACTACTTTACGGTCGACCGGAACAGATAGTGCACAACCTGATCGCTAAAGTTCGAGCTACACCGGCCCCGAAAGCAAACAAACTCGATTCTCTGGTAACGTTTGGATTGGTTGTACAGAACCTGTGCGGACACCTGCGAGCTATCGGCATGGAAAAACACCTTTCCAATCCGACCCTTCTGTGCGAGCTGGTTGAAAAGCTCCCCGACAACGTAAAGTTTAACTGGGCTTTGTATCAGCATCAGCTGCCGGAAGTTGACTTGAATGCCTTTGGTATTTACATGTCACAAATTGCGACGGCTACGAGCGGAGTTACTCTCTTGTCTACACCCCCTAGAGCTGTACGAGACGACCGTCCAAAATCGAAGGAAAAGGCGTTCGTTAACGCGCACGCCGAACAAGAAGGCGAGTCCAGTGACGGTGAGAGCAGAGAGCCTTCGAAGGAACGCTCGTTTAAAGCGTGCCCGGCATGCGGAGTCGACGGTCACCTGACGCGAGACTGCGGTCATTTCCAAAGGCTGAGCTTGGACGATCGCTGGAAGGTGGTGAAAGAAAATCGGTACAGTCAACCCAACTACAGTTAAGCGGTTTGTGATGGACAAAGATTGTGGGTTCGAGCGGTTACTGGGTATGGTTTGGGTGCCGGATGAGGACGTGTTTACGTTTCGCTTGAACTTCCGGAGAGACCACGCAAAGTTGCTGACCGGAGAGGAGATCCCTACGAAGCAACAGGCACTGAGCATCGTGATGAGCATTTACGACCCGACCGGATTCTTAGCTGCATTCATCGTACACGGCAAGATTATCCTCCAGGACGTCTGGCGATCAAGCGTGGACTGGAAGCAAAAAATTCCAGATGAACTGTTCCAGCGTTGGAGACAGTGGATCGCGCTCCTTCCGAAGATAGAAGATCTGAAAATACCCCGTTGCTACTTCCCTGGTTACCACCCTGACAGCCTGCGGTCACTGGAACTTCACGTCTTCGTCGATGCAAGTGAATCGGCATACTCGGCCGTCGCGCACTTCCGACTCGTGGACGGAAAGCGCGTACGCTGTGCTTTCGTGTCGAGCAAAACGAAAGTTGCACCATTAGAGCCGCTCTCCATCCCGCGGCTCGAGGCTAACGCAGGTGTACTGGGTGTTCGTTTGCGCAAGTCCATAATGACCGGCCATTCCCTACCCATCACACGGACTCGTTTTTGGACCGACTCGAAGGCGGTTCTCCAATGGATTAGGTCCATGGACCTTCGGCGCTACCGTCCGTATGTGGCCTTTCGAGTACACGAAATACTGTCCATGTCAGCGGTCGAAGAGTGGGGGTACTGCCCATCCCGTTTGAATGTGGCAGATCTCGCCACAAAGTGGGGTAAGCAAGGCCCACCATTGGATATCGCCAGTCCGTTTTACCAAAGCCAAGAATTTGTATACGATGACCCTTCTGAATGGCCCGAACCCTGCGACGAGATGGTGGAACTTGCGCCAGAAGAACTAAGGTCGGCATTTGTATTCGCGCACTTCGTTTTGAAGCCATTGGTCAAATGGGAGCGATTCTCAAAGTGGGAGCGGCTTCTCCGTGCCATGGGGTACGTGCATCGCTTTATTGATCGCAAACTGAACCGAGCGAAAAAGCCGTGGCCAACCGATTTAACGCGAGAAGAGCTGCAGCAAGCAGAAAGGAGCCTGTGTCGAATAGCACAATCTGATGCATACCCGGACGAAGTTGCTACTCTGAACCAGAATCAACGTGTTCCAGCCGAACAACGGCGACCCTTGGAGAAATCAAGCAACATCGTGAAGCTCTGCCCGATGCTGGACGAAGCAGGAGTTCTACGAGTAAAAGGGCGCATTCAAGCCGCCGATTTCGTTTCCTACGACGCCAGGCACCCGGTCATCCTTCCCCGAGATCATCCAGTGACAGCGTTGCTTTTGGATTACTACCATCGGCGGTTCCAACATGCAAACAATGAGACCGTTGTCAACGAAGTGAGGCAAAAATTCAGCATCTCGAAACTGCGGGTTCAAGTGCGTCTAACACAGAACAACTGTGAATGGTGCAAGGTGTACAATTCAGCTTCAATCGCTCCGCAAATGGCCCCACTGCCCCGGGCTAGGCTGTCTCCGTTTTTGCGTCCTTTCACATTCACCGGAGTGGATTACTTTGGACCATATTTGATCAAAGTTGGAAGAAGCGTTGCGAAGAGATGGGTAGCACTTTTTACGTGTTTGACAATAAGGGCCGTTCATCTCGAGATCGTTGCGGGTTTGTCAACTGACTCATTCAAGAAAGCTATGCGGAGATTCATCGCGCGCAGGGGAGCTCCCCAAGAAATCTACTCGGACCGCGGCACGAACTTTATTGGAGCAAGTGGTGAGTTAGCAAAGGAAATCGTTCTGAACATCAACCTTGAGCTGAGCAGCACGTTTACGGATGCTCACACGCAGTGGCGCTTCAATCCCCCGGCAGCACCGCACATGGGAGGCTCTTGGGAACGGATGGTGCGTTCTGTGAAAGTCGCTCTTGGAGCCATACCAACACAACGAAAGCTAGACGAAGAATCGTTGGTAACCATGCTGACAGAGGCGGAGTACATGGTAAATTCCCGCACTCTCACGTTCATCCCTCTAGAGAATGCTGATCAAGAATCCCTTACCCCAAATCATTTTCTGCTGATGAGCTCGAGCGGCGTGCAACAGCCGGTGAAGGATCCCGTAAGCGAAGGCGCTGCTTTGAAGAACAGCTGGAACCTGATTCAGCACGCGTTGGACGAGTTTTGGCGTCGATGGATTAAGGAGTACATGCCGACACTTTCGAGACGGGAGAAATGGTTTGGTGAAACGCGGCCGATTAAAGAAGGAGATCTGGTTTTTGTAGTTGACGAGGGAACGAGAAATCGCTGGCAGCGAGGACGAGTAGTGCGGACGCATCCGGGCAAGGACGGGCAGGTTAGACGCGTAGATGTGCGAACAGTCAACGGAGTTCTACCGAATCGTGCAGTCGTCCGATTGGCTCTATTAGACGTAGCTGTTGATGGTGACGCCGAAGAAACACTTCAGGCGACACGTGGGGGAGAATGTTAAGAGCAATCGGTGCAGTAGGTATCCCTCGTCGACACGGGAGCCAACTGTTAAGTACATTAGTTCGATTTGTCACATTTGATAGATGGTAAAGGAACGTCAAGTTCAAATTCGCTCCGTCAGCCTTTTCTGACATCAGTCTATTAGCAATCTCTTCAACAGTAGACGTGTACAATTAAGGTAAACTTATTATTTATAATTTTCTTGAATTTATTATAATCGATTGAAATTTCAGCACATCTATTGGGTTGCTTACAAATAAGAGTTCGTTCTGTAGTGGTTAGAATTATAAACGGACACTAAATGTAACTATTCTCTATCTTTCTTAGCCGAGGACGGCCTCTAATAAAAATCTATATTTTAGCTTCGAGCTGAACTGAACTGCAACTAGCGTGTTCTGCTTCCAGGATTAATCCGAGATCTAATCACCACGTACAGTTTTTTTCATACAAATTTGGGTAAATGTATGGTATTGAAATGGTAAACGTCGATTTTTATGACTTTTCATGTTTTTCAATAGTTGATTGTATATAATAAATAGTATTTTCATACATTTGCAAGTACAACAGAATTGCGTATATATTATATTGCAAGTTTATATTATTAAATTATGGATAAGCTAATACATGATAAGCTAATGTTGATTGTATATAATAAATAGTATTTTCATACATTTGCAAGTACAACAGAATTGCGTATATATTATATTGCAAGTTTATATTATTAAATTATGGATAAGCTAATACATCCCCACTTCAAGGACATAACCCCTCCCCCCTCTTTCTTTCACCCCCTCCCTCCCCTCCTACCCTCCAACAAAATTTTGTTAAGCGTAATAAATTCATTTTAAGTCAAATATTTATTATTTACTGCTGTGTGTTTCTTTTTGTGAGTCCATGCCATATAACTTGACCCTTACGGGCATAAATTGCGAAAATTTTAATTGTTAAATCAAATAACAGAAAAATTAATTTTATTCAAAAAATTAATTATGAAGTAAAACGATACAATACAAAACATGTTCTTACTAATCCTAATGTTCTTGTTCATGAAAATTCATTTGATTATAGAGTTTCTGACGGCTTCAGGATTTGTTAAAGGTACTTTTTCTGACGTTTTGTACTAACCAACATAGAACTTAAATGTGGATCAGTTTCATGGATTGATCGCAGAAATTCATCATGCTAAGTCAATATTCTGCTGAATACTTTTTTCGGAGTCAAACTGAGATTCTCCATTCTCCAGTTTCGCTTGAGAAACTTCTTTACTTTTTTACTACTTTACTTCTTGAAACCAGGTACTGATTTTTGAAGCGACGATGCCCACGAAGTAGGTAGCAAAGCAAGTAAAATAAACGGGCGCATATGTAGATTGCAGCAAATTTTGATAAAACGTAAATGTTCAAAATGGCATATCTCCGAAAACGCAAAAAATCGCAGGCTGGAAATTTCAGCAATGTTAGATTATGATCCAATCTTTCAAGTGATCTTAGTTTCATGTTTAGCATCGGTTAGCAAAAAAAAGTACTCGATTAACAAACACAAAAAAATAAGTTTTGTCAAAAAAATGCTCCAGTTATTCGATGAAAACTTCAGTTTTTGGTTTGAAAACAACATTTATCTACTAATAGTTTCAAAGTTTATCTCATTACCTTTCCAATGATGTATAATTGTCCTAACAACATAATTAAAATGGCTGAGCTATGTTAAAATTAAACAATCAGCCTTTTTTACGAAAAACGCTGGTTTTTTACTCCAATTTTTGACTTACAGCTTTCGTATCTCCGTAATGAACAAACTTAGAGCTTTGAAAATTTGGATTTTTCTTAGTTAGAATGTTTACTTTCGAGAAAAAAATACCAAAAAATATTTGGAGAAGGTCACTTTTTTGAAACTTGGCCACCCAATGTACCATAGTGCGTACGCCCCATATACACTGACCGTTGTACGCCGATGAGCTTAGGTCAAAAAAAGAAGAAGTAAAAACAAAAAGAAGAAGAATGAAAAAAAAAAATCAAAAAACAGGTTAAAAAAATTTTCGGTTGATGAGTCGGGCCCACCATATACGCATACAGTTCTTGGTGCAATTGTACACGGACAAGGCCAGGGTCGGGAAATGCGAGAGAGTCGGCCCTTGTAGTAGCGGGGATGAACTCGGGGTTGGGGGTACGGGGACTTTCGTTCAACACCGATGCATACGTCCGCTGACATGATGTTCCGATTTGCCCCGACTTGTGATGCAGGCGGTTGGAGATCATTTTTATTGCATACAAATTTTAAGTTGTCTTTTGGGGAACACTCTGCTTTCTCGTACCTATAGGGGAGTCAAGTTTGGTGATGGAGGTCCTTCATGAGCGTATATGAAAACTCCATCATTGAACCGGGATCGTCATACGCGATTTTATGGGAGGTGCGCACTCGAAGTTACATACACGTATCTACCACCGAGAGCGCGCGCCAACCGTAGACCGGTGCCCCGTATGGCCCGACGAAGGTGGGCGAGAGGAGATAGGGACGGAGACGGAGAGAGGAATCGGAGACGGGTTCGGCTGTTCGGCGGGAGCGCACGAAAGTGTACGGACGCCCGAACAAAGAGGTGAGGTGTGGTGTGAGCGAGACCGTGTTGTTAACATTGTAACCGTTGGTTACAATTCTTCAACGAACCTTCACTTTTCTACTTGATTCCGTACATACAACATCACACAATACATGGCAGTAGAGGGGTTTCCGTGCCGCTGTAACGAGATAGTCCTTGACAGCGATAGGGCAGGACTACTCGAATTGGGTGGAAAAGAAAATGGAGCTTTTCCCCTCCCGTTTGGAATTCGAGCGGGAAATGTCTTCTTGGCCCGCCGATGTTTAGCATCGGCCTCTTTTGCCATTCAGGCGTCCGTGTGTTTAGTCGTGTCCGTTGTACCAGTACCGTCCTCTTTGTGCTGTGTACGTTTCGCCTTCCGGAAGTGGAAGTGCCCACACGGAAGTCTAGTTCCGTCGGCGCGACGGCACACGGGTATCCGGTGAACCTAGCCTTGTGAGTGCGCAGGAGCCATCGGCTACGTTTTACGTCAAGCACCGACCCCAAATCTCTGGCGCGCGGCGCCATAATTGTTAAGGAGATTATCCCCTCTCGGCACGCCCAAATCAGTGGACTCTGGGGCTGCCGAATCCGCCACTGAGGGAAGACGCCTGCCGCAAGTAGGCCCAGCAACGCCCGCTGGCCTACCTCTGCGTTCCAGCCCAACCCAGCAACAGCTCAAGCCATCCGGAAGTCGACGACCAACCAGCAGCTCAAGAACTCCCCCCCCCCCTACGGGATCGCGGCGGCACAGTCGAGGGCGCTCCTGTGACCGGCCTTGGAGCAGGTGAACGCCGAAAGCGTTCGAGAGTTCGTGTGGAGTCAGCGAAGCCTCGCTGCGAGTCCAGCTGCTGATCGGTACGTTGCCCCTGAAGTGCCCCACATTCCCCACACACACCCACACCCTACACTATCCCAGAAATACACGTTTTATTTAGAAAATTGTGGTTCTTGATTTTTATTTCATCCGTGTCTCACTTGAATCGCTGAGTAGAAATGCCGACCCTGAGTGATGAGTAGTCAGTAGCTTAGGTCTACGACTACCTGTAAGTAGATGGTCTCTGCCCTGAAAAAGGAATGAGCTAGTCCACCTTGATACTGAAAAGTCATGAGTTTCAACATGGACGTCATACGTGGTTCTGCGGAGCGGTGCGCACTCGGAGATGTATCTACCACCAAGAGCGCGCGCCCATCCCAGACCGGTGCTCTCGTATGAGCGTACGTCCACTGAGACTACCCGACTGTAGAGGGTACGGACACGACGGGAAAAGGAATCGGGGAGAGGTACGGCTGTTCGGCGGGAGCGCACAAGAGAGAGTACGCGAACGCCCGAACAGAGAGGTGAGGTGAGGTGTGAGCGAGACCGAGTTGTTAACATGAACGTCATAGGTCAGTCAGCGATCGTATCGAATATTACGTGTGACTAGTGCTCTAGTACGAACGAATGGGAACCTATTTGGGAACCTCCAGTACGAGGGTATCGAACCGTGGCTTTGAATGAGGTGCAATGCATTGGGATGACATTTGACTACCGTAAACCGGGGTGACTTTGATAGCCCGGGGTGACTTTGATAGGTTTTTCAAATGCCCGTCAAATTAATATCTAAACATATTTGAGAATTTTGAGTATGTAAGCATTAAGGGATTGCTTATTAACGAACATGTTTGCAAAAATGCGACCGTTACATTGGTTGTATCAAAATTAGTAGCCAAATCAAATTTCTATCAATGTCACCCCGGACTATCAAAGACACCCCAGTTTACGGTACATTTGATTGACATTCGGGTGGCATCCGATGTGGTGAGACACCCTTGCATTTCCTTGTTTCGCTCTTCTCTCTTTTTTTGCTCTCTTCAAAGAGATCTCTCCTAAAATATTCGGAGCAACCGAGAGAAAACGGGAGGAATCTGGAGGAATGTAGAGCAACATAGAGGAAAGAGCTGAAAACGGTCAAAATTGAAATTTCAGAGCAAACGGGAGCAAAGTAGAGGAAACGGGAGCAACCAGAGTAACTCTCTTGCTCACTGTCTTGCCCCGAGTTCCCAAGTTAAGCATCGCTTATGGTTTAAATTTGACCTGGTAAAAGGTAATTTTTTTTTAATCAGTAGGTCAAATTTTGTGAAGCTACATTGCGTAGTTTTTGAGATAATAATGAAAAAGTAAATTTCTCAGAACAAATGAAATTTCTTACTACCAAATGAACAGCGCCATCTATGAGAAATTTTGGCCCGTCCGGTAATCCATTGGCCTTTACTCCCCTGACTGACGGACGGGGCCGACAACGGCCCGAAAACCGCCGGACGGCTCGACCAAACGGCCCGAATTCCGTCGGTTTGTCCGACGGAATTCGGGCCCTTTTCGTGCCTATATGCAACACTTTGTCCGACGATCGTCGAAATCGACGTTTGAGAAAATCGACGTTGACGGGCCGTTGTCGGGCCGTTTTCGGGCGCTTTTGTTGTTCAGGTTGTCCTGCCATTGTCGGACGCTCACGTTTCGGATTTAGGGGTTAATTTAATGATTTAATAGATAGAAAAGTCAACTTTATTGCAAATAACTTTATTTTTCTTTATAAATATCGATAATTGATGTATTTTTGTCTTCGGTGTGTTCTTGAAAGCCTGTTTTGATCCATAGAAGCAGCTCTGGCATGTTTTATTTTTGTCTTTGCCTAAGAGAAAAGGTAATTTAAGAAAATATGAAGAAAAAAAAACAAGCAGATTAAGAATTTACCTCTTTCTCCACCGCATCACCTAATTGACTGACAGCTGCTTATGCCTGATGATGGCCGAATCCACGCCGATTAAAGTTCCCTGGTGGTTCCTCCGGAGAGATCAATTTGTCCACCGCGGCCGGATTCCGTCCAGGGAAAAACATGTTTGTTTGACTTGTTCCCACTAGTATGATTTTAAGGGTGCACAGCAACCGAAGAAGTTGTTGTCTTCTTATTCCAAATTTGTCAAACTTACGGACCCAATCCTGAAAGAATCTGATTGTCAAAATGGTCAAACTTTATTGTAAATAACTTTGAAGACTGTAATTTAGGGGATGAATAAAAAATCATATCGATAGTTCCCGTATTTTTGAAGATACTAAAATGTCTGTAACAGAAATCTGGGTGCAAAAGAGATGGTTGATGTGTACCGTTAAATAAAATTTAATGGATTTGGTGAAAAGAAAAACTGTTGAAGAATCCACTTAGTGAAAAACAATGATCTGTCATAAATTTTATCACCGCCTGCTAATTTTCTATACGCCGATCAAACGCAGGACAAACGCTCGAAGATGGCAGGACAAGATCGATTTCGAGTAGATAACGCTTCGAATCGCACGACCGCGGGACTTCTGTCTAACAGGGTCATTTAATTGACGACAACCTCGCGGTGGGTTGTTACGGTGGAAAATTTGCTACCTAGGTGGGAAAAACGGAGTTTTTTTAATAGCAAATTTTATCTCGGTATTCATAAGCTGGGATCAAATTTGATTTGCACCCCAGCTGTCGATATGGCCTAAACCCAAATCACGTTTCACTTCACTTACCAAAATATCCCTGACACAGGACCATATCCAACACTTGAAAAGTGCGTCAAAAATTGTTTTAAGGCAAACAATTCTACAGGGTCTTACAAGGGTGACTACAAAGCCAAGCTGATTCTAATTTTTTTTTATTTTAGTTCTGCTGATAAATTAACGATGGTTTTAAAATAGTTACAGTTCAGTAGTTATAGTTCACATCAAATATAAACGATGATTTTGCCGCGGAAGACGCAAAACAGAAGGGCGCATGTGCATCAAAAACCTATCACCCCCTTAAATGAACATACTACACCCTTGCGCATTAAAACCTCCAAATTAGTTAGTTTCACGTCACCAACTTTAGGATTCTAAATAATGTTTAGTATCAAAGGTCATGGCATTTCAGCACTATTTTGAAATGTATCCATAAATCAATTTGGGAAAACAAAATAATAACAATACATTTTTTTAGCCAAGATTTGAATCAATTTAATCAAGATACACATAACAAGTTCATGAAGTTTCAAAATCAGAAGTACCCAGGACATAGTGAAAAAGTGAGTACCATTAACTGTAAACGTAAATATTCTCCTTCATTGGAAAATTGCAAATTACTTTGCAGAATGTACTAGCATTTGTTCTGAGCACAATAGCGCTTTGAACAAGAGCAGAATGTTTGAAATTGATTTTCTAACGCATTTTGAAAATGTTGGTTCGCAGTGCATCTGACAGAAAGTATCTTGTTTTAAAGCTCGTCCTAAAAAAACATAGCTGATTCATTGAGTCAAAGTAGATAAAAAGTTCAATAAAAATGTGAAATCTTTTGCTATTATCGCGTTATGCTCAAATTACCATAAAGCGATTTCCTTGGTTTTTAATTTATATTTATTCAGATTTTCTTTTCCGTGTACATTCATTCAGTTAAAAATAATAATATTGAGTGTCCAATAGCGATTCCCATTTTTTTTTTTTTTTTTGGAAAATCGTATAGCATGTTATTGAAAAAAGTCATTTTTTTCGACAATTTCACAAAACCTGCTAAGAAAAAATGGAAAATCTTAAAATTTCAAATAAAATGATGGTCCACAGAGTAAGACAGAGTTCGCACTGCCCCATCGCAGGTACGCACGCCTGCTACCAGCAAACATTAGGGAGCCAAAAAATTCAATGACATTTCTTCGGACTGGGCACTCTGGGCTACTCTGTGGATGGTCTCTGGTCCAATAAACAAGTTAATGTGTCGATTTGGCCTTTAAAAACCTTGTTTTCAGCTTTCCGGTAGCTTTTATGTCGACTTTTTGCTTATTTTTTTCAATATTTTCCCTCGGTATTGAACACAAAAATTTCCTCATCTGTAAGGATACATGCATCTTGTAGAAAATTTTCTACTGAAGATTTTTGTCTAAGCAACTTTGAAGTCTCATCAACTCTCAACAATATTAGAGGAAACTAAAGCCTAATTTGAAGTGCACTTTTTCGATAATTTGTCAATAACATGCAGCAAAATGCAGCTTTTCTGTCGACCCTACTATTTTTAGAACCATATTTGGACATTATCTGGCTATTTCACAAGTAAAAGTAGTACTTTTTGAACAAAAAACCTTATTTCAAGACTATTTTATCCAGAGCAGAAAAACTCTGCCTCCAAATTGCTTGTTCCATGATTGTGGGATGTTATTGTGCCTACCACAATTATGAAATATCTGAATTTATCTGATATTTTTTATAAAAAAGTTGTCAGACCATTCATAACACATAACTAAGCTTGAGTTTCGTTGGTTTCAGTGCGTGAAGTCATTAATCTGTAAAAAATGTGTACTCCTGGAGAGAACTAAAGTTTGTTTACATCCGTAAGGAAAAAGTGTTCCGAATTTGTGGATTTCAAGGGTCAAAGTTTTTCTTCAAAAACATTATTTAAAAGTAAAAATGCAGCAAGTTCGATACTGCATTCTAAAGATCGCAAGAAAAGCTTTCAAATGAAGGTAGAAGCGAATCATTTAGTTCCATTATCGATTTTCTATGATTTGGCCGATCTGTAAACTGTTCCGACTGTATATCGCATCTGTTTTTAAACATAATTAGCTCATCCTCTAATACTAGCCACCTGATGTTGTTTTCTCATGGCACACTACGTGCTAAATCAATGAATTACTTTTAGTAAATAACTCATGTATAGAGTATTTTACATTTAAGCCAATCGATGCACGTTTGCTGCATTTCCATGGATAAAAATAAACAAATAACAAATCGATGCCTCTGTGCTTTCTTATGCTCACAAGAGAGCACAGATGCATCGAAATATAAGGTTTGATTGTACGGGGATGGCGATTGTCCACGCTCCATACAAAAAAGTTTTTTAAGGACAATTCACCACGAGGGGTACACAATTTTCATGTCAACATCCTCATTAGATATTTGAAACAGAAAGGGCACCGAATTATTAAATAGAATTACAAATAACTAGATAATTTGGTTTAAAATATAAAAAAATATTTAGGGGCGCCAAAATCAATTGTATGAATGTTTCTACCAAAGTGTTTTTTGAAAATTCATACTTAATGCTCAATTTATTTTTTCATCAAAGAAGGGGCTCTCAAGTGGCAGAAAGTTAAAGGAGTTCTAGTAGAGCTTCTCAAAATAAATACACGTCAAAGTTTGGACCGTGGCTTAATGGCTACGGCTCCCGCCTCATAAGCGGGTGGTTCAGGGTTCGATTCCCGACCGGTCTCCTTGAAATTATTCGACTATAATTGAACTTTGAATATGAACAAAAAACGCGTGGAATCAGGTGGGATTCGAATTCACACCTTTGGATTGGTAGTCAGATGCTCTAGCCACTCGGCCACCGAGGGGTTGACACCCCTTGAGTGAATTAATCCGTAGTGGTGAAATAATGTCACAAGGTCATTTACTATATAATACAACAATCCCTTTCCCAACGATTCCCCTACACACACAACACACCATATTCTATAAATAACTCGAAGTGGTTGGTACGGTTTGTCCCCACTTCTTCTTCTTTCCCCGATGATTCCATGAAATGTGGGTTCCGTTCATAGAATCTGTCTCTTGCGGATAATGCAACGCAGTAGGCCGGGCCGCTTTAGTGAGTGTAATACATTTCGGGGGTCCTCGAAAGTACTGCAATCATTAATAATGACAAGAAAGAACTTGAGGCGTAATCTAACCATAAGTTCTTCCCGGATGCTTTCTTCGGACTGGCTGCGCTTGTGTTCGATTAGATTAGATTAGATTAGACGTCAAAGTTTGGACCGTTGTATAATGAAGTTTAAGTCATACCTTCCAGACTAAAAAATTGTCCAACTACACTGAAATAAAAAAAGTACCAAATTACTAAATTCTAGGAATTTTGCCACCTTTTCTGATTAAGTAATCGAAAAAACCCAATTACTAAGAGCATCATTACCGGTGCGTTGCGGAAATTGTTGCTATTCTATTAACCCGTAACGCTTCTATTTTAGTTTAGTCACCCGGTTCCACACCGGTCGTTGTCAAATTGGGTTAGCAATTTACTAGCCGGCAACCTTACCGGTGGTTGCTGAACACTTGTTCGGCAGTCAAATGAAAAAGTTTCGAGATCGTTGTTTGAAGAAAGTATAATAACTTTAATTCGCTATCATCGTTTCAAAGATAAACACGACTATTGACATTTTGAGGTTCATGAGTGACCTGACCACTCTCCAGGTTGTCCCGGTAACCCCCAGGGATGTTCCGGAGGAGGGACAATTCCGGAATTGTGGTCCACCGGACATGATTGGTACAAAACTTCAATGTTTTGAAAGATAAACAAGAATATCAACATTCGGAGGTCTATGATTGACCTGACCACTCTCCAGGTTGTCCCGGTAACCCCCAGGGATGTTCCGGAGAAGGGACAATTCCGGAATTGTGGTCCTCCGGGCATGATGGGTATTAAACTTCATGATTTTCTAATCTAATCTAATCTAACCCTAGCGCAGCCAGTCTTTCGAGGGCATCCTGGAAAATGCCTTAGGTTGATTGACGCCTAGCATCCTCTTGTCATTATTAACAATTGCAGTGCCCCAATGCAATAAATTGCTTTGAAACATCACAAACGTTAAAGCGGCCAGGCCAACTGCGTAAAGTTTACCGCAAAGATGATTCGTTGAATTGGATTGAGTTTGAGCACGAATGTTCAAACAACAACACATTTCTGAATCTACAGGGGAGGAAGAAACGTGGGGATCCCCCGCTCACGTTCCTGTTTGTTTAGGCAATTTATCGTTGGGAGCACCATGCTAAGAAGTTTTGGTGCTCCGGGACCCTCTAGGGATGGGACACTCTATTTCCACAAATGCCCTGGACACTACTTGCCGTGGTTATAGCGCCACAACTCGCTTCCTGTGAATAGAAAAATATATGGGTAATTTAAATCAAATAAAAACATGAGTAAAATTGGCAACCCCTTTAACCCCACTCTCAATTTTTATGTTCTCAGTTTTTTTATGAATGAAGTATATCTTAGCTTACCTTTTGATGTAGTCGAACACCTGCATTAGCAGGAACGGACTTACCTAGCACCACAAACCTTGTTTCACCAACACCGACTCACCAAAGTCGGTCGACACTTGAGTACCGATGTAGATCCTCGTGAATGACGAAACGACCATCTTCCTGTCGTTGTATGCGTATGCGTGTGCTGCTATCAGTTGTGGCAACCAGCTATCGTTGAAGCACGCGGTAGCAGGATTACAGATGGAGTGATCTTCGCGATGATGGCAGCCGATTTTCTCAAAATTATGCTTAACTCCGGAAATCATGCGCACGAAACCCGTTTATTTTCACCATTACTGATTTTCCTTTTTACAAGCCAGAAAGATGGCTCAAACTGCACAAATACTGGCACAAATCTCATGCAACGCAGCCGCCACAAATCACAATCTCGTTTTTTTCTGGATTAATTTGCCTATCACGAAACCAGTTCCACTGACAAACTTTGAGCAGAGCAAGTCGTGCACTCAATCTATTTTTCTTAAAAACTATGCCCCCATAAAACTCATAACTATTTAAAATTTTGAACTGGTATGATCTTCTTGTTTCACTATTTACAATAACTTCAACAAAGTAAAATGATTTTAATCTTCATTTAAAACCCAATTAAACTGGTCACACTGCCAATCTGAGCGAGATGCTCGCGATTACTCTCTCTCGCACAAAAGCTGACAATCACACCGCACCTTCACTCGTCCGTCACGCTGCCGACCACTCAAAAACTGACAGCATATATTCCTTCCCTTTCTGTCCGCATTTTGGCATTTTTGAAGCGTAAGCTCACGCTCGCTCAAGTCACTCACACAACCACCCACGCACACGAGAAAAAGAGACATAAAGAGTACTAGCTCCCACCAACACCATGGAAAATTATGATGCTGTTTCTGTCACTGCTCGTATTAAACTTCATGATTTTCAAAGATAAACACGACTACGCAATGTTGAGGTCTATGAGTGACCAGACCACTCTCCAGGTTGTCCCGGTAACCCCCAGGGATGTTCCGGAGGAGGGACAATTCCGGAATTGTGGTCTACCGGGCATGATGGGTATCAAACTTCAGGATTTTCAAAGATAAACACGCCAATTGACATTTTGTGGTCCATGAGTGACCTGACCACTCTCCAGGTTGTCCCGGTAACCCCCAGGGATGTTCCGGAAGAGGAACAATTCCGGAATTGGGGTCCACCGGACATGATTGGTACAAAACTTCAATGTTTTGAAAGATAAACAAGAATATCAACATTCGGAGGTCTATGATTAACCTGACCACTCTCCAGATTGAAAACTGAACCTGATCACGATACACGAAACAAAGTTGTATTTAGGTCAATTTTGGTAATACGTTTAGTAGGCAAGTGATGGGGGTACCTTTTGGTAAATTCTGAAAAATCTATGGTTACCGAATGAATGTCATTCGAGGGGCAAGACACAGTTAATTAATTATCTTTACACTAATTAATTAGCGCTGATTTTAGTCAATTAGCTAATTGATTAGCGCTGATTTGATATTCCATTCCCATCTTACATTAAGTAATCTTGTCGTTGAGAAATGTCATTTTGACAGTTTGAAAATAATCTTTACTTTCGTCTGAAACGAAGGTTTCTTTAAGTAATTTGTTGTGAGGTTTCAACCGGTATATGCCGGTTCCGGTTACTGCCGGAACATGGATTTCGACGTGGCCACAACCAGCAGCAAACTCAAGGCTGAGGCCTGCATAATCCGGGCAAGTTTGGCTGCACAAGAAGGAGTCCAAGGACAAGGAGCTGTCGGCGAATGGGACACGGCCTCCGAAGCAAATGGAAGCTGCCCTCGACGGATGTCCAACGAACGCTTCAGCTTCCCCCACGGGGTGTCCGGCCCAAAAGTCCGCCTGTTTCTCTTCCACAAGCTGTGCCCAGTTAAAGAAACGCATCCGGGACATGTGAGGCTACAACCGTTACCGGGCCGGAAGAATGAAAGAAAGCGGCATATGGCCTTGCAAACAATTAAACTTATGTGAGGAAGATTGTTTTATTTGGGGCTTCTTTTTTATCCTTTGGATTTTTTTATGCGTTTTTTTTCCTTCCACCGGTTTTAAAACCAGCTACTGCATTTCT
This sequence comes from Culex quinquefasciatus, assembly GCF_015732765.1. Lineage (NCBI taxonomy): Eukaryota > Metazoa > Arthropoda > Insecta > Diptera > Culicidae > Culex > Culex quinquefasciatus. The sequence goes on along the minus strand of NC_051862.1, from coordinate 107,026,746 downwards.
TGTTGGAGAAGACTACTACAACGGGAATGATCGAACGGCCGGAACCTACGTTTTACTTCCCTATCATGAAATGCGTGATGACACAAATGATTCAACAACCGTTCGAGCTACCTCCGGGAGAACCTTCTTGGAAGTCGTGACGTTGGACGAGCTAGATAAAGTATGAAATAGTGCAGCACGCTTTTGCCGTTGGAGTTGATATGATCGCCAATTCGCGTCCGGAAGCGCAAATAACCAAATTATGAACATCGCTCGAAAAAGACCAAAACCACTCCCCCTTACCCATTCTTCCCCCATAAAGTTTATTTCATACGTAATCATTACATTTGAATATTTTTTTGAGGTTTCCCCTTAGGATGTGCTCTGCTGTTTTTGGGGGTCTGCCGGAGTGATGCATTCAAAGTCAGCAGACTTCAAGAGAGATCCGTTCGGCACGCGCAGCTTAAGCGGGGAATTTCTGTTCAGAATTACCGGTCGCATTCGTAACGCTGTCACCGGGATTGTTAACAGGTCGATCGAGGATTCGACGCCTCGGCTCGCAGTTACCTACATGCACGAACAAGTTAAGCTGAAAGTAGTGACCGTTTTCTTCCTCTTCTGCTAGCGTCTGTTCGATATCTCCAGCACGACCACAATCCGTTCCATGAGTCAGTCGGATCCGGAAGACAGGACTGTAAAAGTACTCGCAGCGAACCGTACGATTCTTCGTCGCAGCACAGCAACTCGTTGACCGAAATGTGTCAACTGATTCAGATTGCAGGACGCAGGAGGAACTCGTCATTATGCCCGTTCTTGCCTTGCCTTTCCAACGATTTCACAAGAACCTGCCTGCGTTTTCATCCGACTAGATTCTGCACCTCTTTGGCGTTCTACAAGCCACCGATGTCGGTTCAGGTTCTGTATAGGAGAGGGCGAGAAAAAGTTTGGAAAAATTAGATCATCGAAGAACTACCATTCTGGTCTGGAGGTTAGATTGGATAATACATGTTACTACAAATTTCCTACCTGTTATTAAAGTTTGTTGATAGTGTTTTGAGATGACAATTGCCTTCATCAGCTTGAAGAAGTTGCTAGTTTCATTTCGAGTTCCTTATTTTTGAATTTCTTCGCCTGCAATTCGCTGGAACTCTCAGCTTGCTCTTGATTTCCGGGAGCCCGCCCGTGGCCAGGACAGGTCACCGGGGAATCCCCACGAGTTCGATGGTCGCAAGCAGAATTCGCACTCGTCTATCAGCACAGTGTCGTCGTCAAAAAAAAATCGTCAGCCCGCCGTTGTGGATGTTCCTTTGGTGTTGACGCGCTATTCTCGAGCGTTGTTTTTCGGGCGAGCATTCCGACGGCCTTGGAAGTTCGTCTGTTTGTTTAGCCGCAGCACCGTCATAGTCTTGATGTAAATAGACAATGTGTATCGTGGAGGTAATTCTGCGAAGACCGGCCAGGTAAACAGCGGTTCAATCAAATTCTTAAACCCGTCGTCAAATGTCTAGGATAAAGACGCTCAACTTACCTGCACTCGACCCAGTTCTCGCTCCTTCCGGAAGGTACAAAAACAGACCATCCTCTTTCGATGGAAGTTGGAAACAAAACAAGTTTCCTCTTCCGCCACCGGGAAAAGTGGACCATTAAGATTCGTGGCCGTTCCGGGCCAGGATGAACAAATTTGCCGCAGCAAACACATGTGCACGTTAAGTAAAAGTTTGTTTTTTGTTTTGACATTTTTGACAGATTTATCATCCTACCAAGATAATTCGAGAGGGTGGGAATGCGCTAGTTGATTAGTGTTACGCTAATCAACTAACTGATAATTTGTAATCAATTAGCCGAATATTGTAGTTGATTAGGGCATGTGTCTTGCCCCACGATGTCATTAGGTGTGTACCTTTGTCCCTCTCTACTCTACTAAGTGTGTACACTCCCTCAAACAGATCATTTGCGCCAACATTTGGCATCAACATAACTACTTTAACTGAGAGCAGTTTCAGAACTGGATTAAACTTTGGCATCGGTTCCGGCCTACTTTTTAGCAATACCGCCAACAAATCCTGTGGCCTTCGAAGAACCAGCCTGTTTCGAAACACTTCCACATTAGGACCAGGAACGTACACTTGGTGGAAAGGTTGGCGGAATCACTGACACCGTCTTCGAAGACGCTTATGGTACATTCGATTGAAGGCTAGTTCCGCACTGAGTGCCGCACTCAGAGCTGTCAAGGTGTTTTTTTTTGAAGAAACTCGCGCTAGTTTCACACGAGTTTCACCGCCATCTTGGAACCGCACTCGATGCAGACTACATGCTGAGCCAGGTTATGTTCAACGCGATGAAAAAAGCATTCCGGGGTGCGTGCATTGGAGTTGATTTCAATAAATCCATTCCTCGTCTGACGTACATCCGTCAGTAGAACCGGTAACTTTCCAATTGTTTACACAAAGATTGAGATTTTGTGGATCCCAGGCTTTACCGCTCGATAATCGCCGTCAGGTCAAATCACTGCCAGTCTAGGAGGGGAAGTGAAATTAGGGACTACTTATTTTAAACTCTGCCACAGGTCCTTAATTCCATGGTACTTCGCAAATAGGTGATTGACCAGGAGCGAGCCCCAGGTTTCGACGAACCCATGCTCTCCGCAAATGCTGGCCCGGATCGATCGTAACATCATCCTCCCAGTTGATTTCAGCTAGAATGAACAAGTAGCCACTTGGTCATGAAAGTGGTCAAAAATAATTCCTTGTAAAATTTCAGGGCATTTGATATGTAACATGATGAGGTTCGAACCAATCCGCCAAATGACCGCACCCGGGTTCACGGGATCCGGCGGAATCGGTTCCGGAGTGGACAAGTGGCCACGAGCATCTTCCGTGCCAGCTGTCTGTCAACGAACTCTTCAAGCAGGTTCACGTGGGTCTCCTGAAGGATGTACATAACAAAATTTGCATGATTTTTTAAAGTCGTAGGGGCGCCCCCATTCAATTTTTCATATCGAGAATTTGCATGATTTTTTTAATTCGTCGGGGCGCCTCCAGTCAAATTTTTATATTGCATATTCTATTGAAAAAAAAATAAGTCTTAGGGGCGCCTCCAGTTAAATTTTCATAATTTTCATAAAAATGTTTTAGTCATTAGGGCGCCTCCAGTCAAATTTTTCATTTCGATTTGAAAAAATCAATCAATTTTTCAATACGAATATGCAATATAAAAATTTGACTGGAGGCGCCCCTACGAATTAAAAAAATCATGCAAATTCTCGATATGAAAAAAATGATTGGAGGCGCCCTAATGACTAAAACATTTTTATGAAAATTATGGAATTTAACGCACCCCTAAGACTTTTTTTTTCAATACGAATATACAATATAAAAATTTGACTGGAGGCGCCCCTACGACTTAAAAAAATAATGCTAATTCTCGATATGAAAAATTGAATGGAGGCGCTCTACGACTTTAAAAAAATCACACAAATTTTGTTATGAAAATTTGACTGGAGGCGCCCTTATGACTTAAAAAAATCATGCAAATTCTCGATATGAAAAATGGAATGGAGGCGCCCTAATGACGCACCCCTAAGACTTTTTTTTTTTGTAATACGAATATGCAATATTAAAATTTGACTGGAAGCGCCCTTATAACTTAAAAAAATCATGCAAATTCTCGATATGAGAAATTTGACTGGAGGCGCCCTAAACACTAGAACATTTTTATGATAATTATGAAAATTTATCTGGACGCGCCCCTAAGACTTAATTTTTTTTCAATACGAATATGCAATATAAAAATTTGACTGAAGGCGCCCCGACGACTTAAAAAATTCATGCAAATTCTCGATATGAAAAATTGAATGGAGGCGCCCCTACGACTTTAAAAATCATGCAAATTTTGTTATGAAAATTTTACTGGAGGCGCCCTTATGACTTAAAAAAATCATGCAAATTCTCTATATGAAAAATTGAATGGAGGCGCCCTAATGACTAAATCATTTTTATGAAAATTATGATAATTTAACTGTAGACTTAGTTTTTTTTTTCAATACGAATATGCAATATAAAAATTTGACTGGAGGCGCCCCTACGTCTTAAAAAAAATCATGCAAATTCTCGATATGAAAAATTTGACTGGAGGCGCCCTAACGACTAAAACATTTTTATGAAAATTATGGAAATTTAACTGGAGGCGCCCCGACGACTTAAAAAAATCATGCAAATTCTCGATATGAAAAATTTAATGGAGGCGCCCCTACGACATTAAAAAATCACACAAATTTTGTTATGAAAATTTGACTGGTGGCGCCTTTATAACTTAAAAAAATCATGCAAATTCTCGATATGAAAAATTTGACTGGAGACGCCCTAAATACTAAAACATTTTTATGATAATTATGAAAATTTATCTGGACTTATTTTTTTTCAATACGAATATGCAATATAAAAATTTGACTGGAGGCGCCCTTATAACTTAAAAAATCATGCAAATTCTCGATATGAAAAATTTGACTGGAGGCGCCCTAACGACTAAAACATTTTTACTAAAATTTAACTGGAGGCGCCCCTAAGACTTAATTTTTTTCAATACGAATATGCAATATAAAAATTTGACTGGAGACGCCCCTACGACTTAAAAAAATCATGCAAATTCTCGATATGAAAAATTGAATGGAGGCGCCCCTACGACATTAAAAAAATCACACAAATTTTGTTATGAAAATTTGACTGGAGGCGCCCTTATAACTTAAAAAAATCATGCTAATTCTCGATATGAAAAATTTTACTGGAGGCGCCCTAAATACTAAAACATTTTTATGATAATTATGAAAATTTATCTGGACTTATTTTTTTTTTTCAATAAAAATATGCAATATAAAAATTTGACTAGAGGCGCCCCTACGACTTAAAAAAATCATGCAAATTTTGTTATGAAAATTTGAAAGGAGGCGCCCTTATGACTTAAAAAAATCATGCAAATTCTCGATATGAAAAATTGAATAAAGGCGCTAATAACTAAAACATTTTTATGAAAATTATGAAACTTTAACTGTAGGCGCCCCTAAGACTTAGTTTTTTTTTTCAATGTTTTTGTTTTTATTTATTGTTTATTCGTCAAGCTTATGTAGACTACTTACAATTTTCTTACATACTAGATATTATTTCTATTGTACAGATTTTTTCGTAGTTCCGGTTTAGACATGTCAAAATGTATGTACTGTGAATTTTCATTATAAAAGCGCATCATTTGATTTAATGGCGATTTTTTTAAATTATTTGTCGTGTATGCAGTTATTCTAAAAAGTGGTGAATGTCTAAGATTACGGCTTGGTTCATGAATACTACTTGTTTATTATTGTGTTATAGTGTTCTACAAAAGTTAGTTGTGAGTCTAGGATGACACCTAGATCACGTACTACTTTGCATTTTTCTACTGGTTGGTTTCCTAATAATACTGTTATGTTTGGTGTTTCATGTTTTCTGCTGAAGGCAATGGAATTACATTTCTTTACATTCAATTGGAGTAGGCTTTTACTACACCATGTGTAGAAAAGATTAATTTCGTTTTGGAATACATGACTGTCATTGGCATTTCCTATTTCCATATACAATTTCATGTCGTCTGCATATACAAGTACGTTAATTTTTTAAGAATGAAGGAAATGTCGTTTACATACAAGATGAAAAGAAGAGGTCCTAGATGGGATCCTTGCGGAACCCCAGAGGTGACGTGAATTGATTCCGATAGTACATTTTGGAAGCGAACAATTTGTTCGCGCTTAGTCAAATATGACTTAAGCCATTCCAAAAGATTCGGTTGAATTCCAATTTTCTGCAGTTTGAAGATTAATAATGGTATGTCTTTTTTTTTTAATTTAATCCATTTGAAAGAAAGGTTGAGTTGTAGAGAGTTTTTTTTTTAATTTATATTTATTCAGATATTCTCTTCCATGTACATTCATTCAGTTAAAATATTATTGAGTGTCCAATCACAATCGATGACTTTTCACCTCAATTTTAAATACTAGCAACTTTTATTAATTCATGAAATATTGTAACTTTCGCTATTCAGTGATTTCAAATGTAGGAGGTCCTACATGTACAAAAGGGAAAAGGGATGCCTTAAAACTAACTTATAAACTATATAAAGAGCGGATCAATGCAGCTGAAGACTGCAATGATTTTTGTCGAAATGCATCAATTATCTTATTGGACATAACATCCAAAGTGTCAACTTCGGCTAATTGATGAAGTTCACTGGTGCTGAACCAGGGAGGAAGTTTCAGAATCATTTTCAGAATTTTGTTCTGAATCCTCTGAAGTTTTTTCTTCCTGGTTAAGCAACAGCTTGTCCAGATCGGCACAGCATAAAGCATGGCAGGTCTGAAAATTTGTTTATAAATTAACAGTTTATTCTTGAGACAAAGTCTAGAATTCCTGTTTATAAGTGGATACAAACATTTAATATATTTGTTACATTTAACCTGGATACTTTCAATGTGATCCTTGTAAGTAAGGTTTTTGTCAAAAGCAAGTCCAAGATATTTCACTTGATCCTCCCACTTTAAATTTACCTCATTCATCTTTATAATTGTATGACTTTTTGGTTTAAAAAAATCAGCCCTTGGTTTGTGAGGGAAAATAATAAGTTGAGTTTTTGCAGCATTTGGAGTAATTTTCCATTCTTTTAAATAAGAATTGAAAATATCCAAGCTTTTTTGTAATCTTCTTGTGATGACACGAAGGTTCCTACCTTTGGCGGAGATGCTTGTATCATCAGCAAAAAGTGATTTCTGACATCCTGGGGGCAAATCAGGCAAGTCAGAAGTAAAAATATTGTATAAAATTGGACCCAAAATGCTTCCTTGAGGGACGCCGGCACGTACAGGTAGTTGATCAGATTTGCTATTCTGATAACATACCTGCAGAGTACGATCCGTCAAATAATTTTGAATAATTTTCACGATATAAATCGGAAAATTAAACCTTTTTAATTTCGCAATCAAACATTTATGCCAAACACTGTCAAATGCTTTTTCTATGTCTAGAAGAGCAGCGCCAGTAGAATAGCCCTCAGATTTGTTGCTTCGAATTAAATTTGAAACTCTCAACAACTGATGAGTAGTTGAATGCCCAAGGCGAAATCCAAACTGCTCATCAGCGAAAATTGAATTTTCATTAATGTGCGTTATCATTCTTTTAAGAATTATTCTTTCGAATAATTTACTAATAGATGAAAGCAAACTAATGAGCCGATAGCTTGAGGCTTCAGCAGGATTTTTATCCGGTTTCAAAATCGGAACTACTTTGGCATTTTTCCAACTACTGGGAAAGTATGCCAAATCAAAACATTTGTTGCAAATTTTGACCAAGCTACTTAAAGTTGCTTCAGGTAATTTTTTAATTAAAATGTAAAAAATGCCATCCTCACCAGGGGCTTTCATATTTTTAAATTTTTTGATAATAGATTTTATTTCATTCAGATCCGTATTCAAAACTTCATCTGATGAAAATTCTTGTTCAACAATATTCTGAAATTCTATTGAAATTTAATCTTCAATAGGACTCAAAACATTTAAGTTGAAATTATGAGCACTCTCAAACTGCTGAGCAAGTTTTTGATCTTTTTCCCCATTAGTTAATAGAATATTATCGCCATCTTTTAAAGAAGGGATTGGTTTTTGAGGTTTCTTAAGAACCTTTGAAAGTTTCCAAAAAGGTTTGGAATAAGGTTTAATTTGTTCGACATCTCTTGCGAACTTTTCATTTCGCAGGAGAGTGAGTCTGTAGTCAATAACCTTTTGCAAATCTTTTTGAATTCGCTTCAGTGCAGGATCACGAGAACGTTGATACTGTCTCCGGCGAACATTTTTCAGACGAATCAGAAGCTGAAGATCGTCATCAATAATGGGAGAATCAAATTTGACTTGGACTTTAGGAATAGCAATATTCCTAGCATCCAAAATTGCATTAGTTAAAGATTCCAAGGCTGAATCAATATCAGCTTTGGTTTCTAAAACAAAATCATGATTTAAATTGTTCTCAATATGATGCTGATACCTGTCCCAATTAGCTTTGTGGTAATTAAACACAGAACTATTGGGTCTGGTAACTGTTTCATGAGAAAGTGAAAAAGTTACTGGAAGGTGATCAGAATCAAAATCAGCATGAGTCACTAAAAGACCACAATACTGACTTTGATTTGTCAAAACCAAATCAATTGTTGATGGATTTCTAACAGAAGAAAAGCAAGTTGGCCCATTCGGGTATAAAACCGAATAAAGACCAGAAGTGCAATCTCTGAATAGAATTTTACCATTGGAATTTACTTTTGAATTATTCCAAGATTGGTGTTTGGCATTAAAATCACCGATGATCAAAAATCGAGATCTATGCCGAGTAAGTTTATTCAAATCCCCTTTGAAATAATTTTTATTTTCCCCAGTGCATTGGAAAGGCAAATATGCAGCTGCAATCATAATTTTCCCAAAAGAAGTTTCAAGTTCAATGCCCAAACTTTCAATAACTTTTAACTTAAAGTCACGTAACATGCTATAAGTCATACTACGGTGGATAACTATTGCAACTCCACCGCCATTTCGATTCATTCTGTTATTGGTTATAACTTTATAATCTGGATCACTTTTCAAATAAGTGCCAGTTTTTAAAAATGTTTCGGTTATAACAGCAACATGCACGTTATGAACTCGTAAAAAGTTGAAAAATTCATTTTCTTTCGCTTTTAAAGAGCGAGTGTATCGCGCCGTCCACCCGATATTTTTCAAACACTGGAATTTCTTTTTGATTTAGAGTGAAAAACGCGGGCACGATCACTTTTCCTAACTTTTTATTGAGAAAGTTTAACGAGTTACAAAAAGTCAAACACCAAAACTGACACTAAACTACTGAACTGAGAACACTGGGATTACCGAGAATTAACTGAGGGCAAAATTTGAACTACATACTGTGACTAACTTAACACCGAACTGAACTCCGAACTGAACTACATACTGAATACTGAACCCCGATCGAGATTTTCGATCGCCTTTTATAGTGTCCTCTTAGTTCATTTGAGGACTTTGAAGATCCCCATAATTCCTGGAATCCTTTGGGTTCGGATTTTCTTGCCGAGACCTTCTGACCAATCAATTAGCGGGTGAGGTAATTATCCCCTCCATGTCCTAATTGATTGGTCAACGAGTCAAAACCCGAAGTGTCGCATATTGTCTTTCTTCTCCCTTTCTCTATCTCTCTCTCTCCCTCTGGCATAAGTACGTAGATTAGATTCGATCTCCTATCGGCTCGCGCATGGGCCATCTGTTTTTGCGCGTGTGAAAACCCGAACGCACAAACGACTTCGCCTCAGCCGGCCCTTCGTTTGATCTTGAAAAGAGAACTGTGAAGTTATGCTAACTGGGCCAAGTTCCCCTGGGGGTAATTTGGCTGTGGACTAATTATGATTTGAGCGACTTCACGGTTCTCTTTAATTTCACCACTGGATGAAATCTCCTCATCATGGATCAAAGTCCAATCGCACATTATTGCGTCGGGGATTTCATCTAAGGTGACAAAAAAGATGTGGGTTGCTACATACCCCCACACTTCCCAGCTAGATGTTCATCTAGAATAGGTGATCATCTACTGTCAGTTGATTGTTGGTTTCAAGGATGGTTCGATATAATGTTTCTTAGGATGCAATGTTTTGTTCCTTTATGATCTTATTTTTCTGTTAACAACTTGTGTTACAATAGATTGATTCATCTGTTCTACAATTAAGGAGTGGAGAGAGATTTATCAAATAGCTAAACATTTTTTTTTCCTATCCTTGGTGTTTTGATATTGGTAATTTTTGTGTACCGCTCGTAGGCTGCTTCGTCTGATGTCCGTGTACCTCCGCAGTGAGTACTCGTCTTCTGGGATTGCCTTGCAAACTCTTTGGCAGGTGTGGAGATGATGACCATAGTTGGTTTCGCGTTGTTGGCCTCTCATCCTTCATTTTGGTGTATCTTCTTTGGTTTGTTTGCATAGTTCACTTATTTACTGTTTTTATTTATTTTTTATTATGCATACCAGTTCAGTTGTAATAATGATAAAGGAATGTTTTTTGTCTTTCATTTTCTTCGCGACAGACGGAAATTATAAATGTGAGTTTGATCTGAATTAAGTTCTTTGGTTTATCTTATTGTGCTTCAACTTGTGCAATGCTTAGCTTCTAAATATGTTGATTATCATTTTTGATTATATGCATTTTTTTTGTATTCTTTTTTTTTCAGCGTTATTTTTTTTATGTGTATGCTTCTCAGGTCTTAGCACTTAGTCATCAGAAACCTTGATCCGAGACTTGTTTTCTACTCATGTTCGTGGCCTTTTATTTCTTAAATGTTCATAATTTTATGATCATTTTATTGGCTACTTTTGGTTATGAGGAAATTGTGCATTTTCGTTCTGAGAGTTGTGCATATTTTAGTTTGCTGAAAATGAGAAACATATTTGCATTCGCATTGACACTGCAAAAGTATTAAGCTTTTGTAATTAGATTTATGTTATAAGATCAAACTCGTACTTATAACCTCTTAATTTTGGTAGTATATTTTTACTGACAATTACAAACATGGAATAATTTTCAACTGAACTGTGGCATTAAAGAAATGTAAATATCCTTAGAAAAACTGAATATAAGTAGTTATTGTTTAATATATATTTTAAATGAACATAATTTTTATTACGAGATAAAAGTTGTCTTTTTACATTTTTTTTCTTCTTAGTTTTTTTTATACATATTTTTTTTATAATCTGATTACATTTTTTTTTGCGAATGTTCATTTTGCGTGTAACTTGGCACATTATAATAATGGTTGAACATATATTCGAATCGATTACCTGTAATACAATTGCAAATTTTATAATGTTTTTGTTTTCATTGTTTGATTTATTTGAGTATTACAATATTTGGTTTGATCTAGTTTCTTTGAATGTATCATTTTAGAATGGTTTAATAATATAATATTTTGTTTGAACTTTGTTGAGTACAAATAAATTTCCGTTTGTGATTCTTTGTATATGATTGTTTAAAATTTTCCTTGATATATATTTTTTTTTTTCAACACATGGTGATCAACAGTTAAAGTTTGATATATAACGCCAAAATAGAAAATTATTTTATAATACATATAAAACAATTTTATATTGTTTGAAGGCAATGTTATTTGATGGTTAGTATGTTAATCATCTTATTAGTTCAAAAGTTTTTTTTTTCATGCAAAATTAATATGTTATTATTTTAATGTTTGTTAAAATTCTGTTTGTTAATATTTTATGTTTGTCCTGATAGTTTTATTTAATTTTTGTTGATTCTCGCCTCATCGTCTTCATCTTCGTAGATTTTGTCTCATCCTTTTCGCCTTCTTCTGAGGAGTTGTCGCTAGATTCGTTCGATAAAATAGTAACCGCTGTGTCCTTTGATTCCTCGTCAGATTCTCTAATTACATTCGTTAGTAAGTTCTGGTTGTTGATTGTTAGTTTATTATGGTCGCTATTGTTGTCCGCCTGAAAAGCATTAGTAGCATGCGGATCTTCTGATGATGTGTCCGTGTAGATGCAATTGTCAACCTCCTTTCCTGATCGTAAAAGTCTGTTTTGTGAAAATCCGATTTCAATATACGTGTTAGTCCATATATTGGCTGTTTTGAAACGAACCAATGCATCATTCATATTCAAAAATGTTTTAATGCAATCTCGACAAATTCGAGAGGGAAATCCATCACATTCAATATTTATATTTATTAAGTTGAAAGTAATTACTTGTAGATTGAAATCGTTTTTTAAATCGAGAAAACTTTTCCCGTATTGTGGTTGCGCACATTCTGCAAAAACTTAGGTTATTGAAAATGCGCACACTCTTTTTTTTTAGTAGCCATAATTTGTCGTAGTCAAAGTCCTGTCTATCACCAAAAAAAAATGCTATGAACTGTAGAATGTATCCGGATTTTGTTTATACAAAATCTTATCTTCCCCTTTCCTTTCGAAGGTGGGACTGAATCTGTTGGAAAAGAAAAATAGTTATTAATAAATGTGACAAAAATGTGTTCTATACCACCACTTGATAATTGAATCAAAACCACACTCTTTTGAAACATGCTGGGGTGCACCTCCTTGTCCATACAGCGTCAATCATGCAATCGCAGTCATTCGATTCGTACATACTTGTTTAGACCTTTTGTTATTAGGCTCGCATTTTTATTATTCTTGTTAGTTTTTTTGTTATTTTTTTGCGTTAGTTAGGCCGTTTGGTAATTATTATTGTTCTCAAATTTTGGGTTTTTATTTTCTGATCCATTGATTTCCGTAAAGTTGGTCTAATTCTAATTAAATCGTTCTAATTTCCTACACTTCTTTTTTTTTTTTTTCGTTTAAATGATATTTGTTCCAAAATTTAATGTCTCCTTTGAATTGAGACATTTTTCTTTTACAAATCGTTGAATTATTTTATGTTTATGCAACATATATAATATTTTCAATTAGTTGATAAAATTTAAAGTTTACGATAATTTTTTTTTTTACAATAATTAATTTGTGAACTGGTTAAAATTTAAATCTTAACGATTATTTATTAACAATAGTTTATGTGCGAACTGGCCAGTTCTATATACATTTTAAATATTAAAACCGTGTAATTTGAAACTATCGTGCTATGAGAAGAATATAATGTTGATTTGATAGAAGAGTGTTGATATCTTCTAATATTTTGTTTATGCAGTATAATGCTTCGCGTTTCATATTCTCAGTAGAATTTTCATCCAAAATTATTTCCTGCATCATCGCGATTGTGTTTAATAATATATTTTTTTTAATTATTTGATCAGTAACTTTGTAATGCGACCAACATTGTTTGTTGAAGAATGGTTTTCTTGGCTTTTCATATTATATATTACTTAGATTTGACAATAATTTTTGTCTATATGTTTTCTTAAAATTGAGATCCGGATCCGCTATTTTTTTCTGAAATTCAAAATAGATATCAGATATTATTGTCATACTTGGAAAACTTTTTATTGTTTTATAATTTTATTGAATAAGCAAAATTTTTTTTTATTGAATTATAAATATTTGATCAATATCCTTTAATGACCATTTATTCATGTTTTCCAAAAACAGTACAAGAATGCGAAACATTTCCAACTTTCAATTGATTTTGTTTTTCTTTCCTTGAGACAAAAACACATTCTTGAGTCTGTTTGAATTTTTGAAGCTCAATTGGAATTGCTTAAGGAAAATGTTAGCACAAAACTATTCAGAATACTTTAAACTGAAATAGTCCCCTCTACATCCGATGGCTTCGTTCTAGCCTTTCTTTTTCGTTTGTGAGGAGGCGCGTATAAATCTTCAAAGCTTTTAATCCAATTTAGCCAGAAAAATATCTATTTGGAGGTCAAGAATTATATTTCCATCCGTTATCCATCTAAAAATATCAATGCTTTCCCTATGATTCGCATTCCAGCCCTATGGATTTGAAAAAAAATATTAAGTGTGGTTTAAATCAACCGAAAAATGAACTCAAGAAATACCAAATATTCGTATAAAGATTAGATGCTTGGATCTTTAATAAACCTTGCTTCTTTTTGATTTTCTTATTATTATATTTTTTTTTGTTTAAATTTCACAAATTGAAGTTGCTAGTCATAAAATTTCTTCAATCTATTGTTGTGAATCTTCTCTAATTTTGTTCCATTTTTGATGATTGTTGTTTGTTCACTTGGAATATCAACAACTTCGTAAGGTCCTCTCCAAAGACTTTGGAGTTTCTTCCCTACTCCTGAAGGAATAGATTGCACAAGAACTAAATCTCCCCACATGGGTTGCCATTCGTTGGAATGCCGGTCGTAAATAATTTTTCTTTTATTTTTAGAAATTATCAAATTTTGTTTGGCTTTTTCATGAATGCCTTTAAGAGTTGCTCTAAGTTCGGCGATATAATCGTCGTATGTTAAGCTATCATTTTTGTATGCAAAAATGGATGTAGGGATTCTAGCTGCTCTTCCATACAATAATTCAAACGGTGAGTAACCGGTTGATGAATTTATCGTTGAATTATATTCAAACGTAAAAAATGGTAACAATGAGTCCCACGACTCAGGATTACCTAAAATAAATTGTCGAAGATATATTTTCAATTCTCGGTTTGATCTTTCAACCAAGTTAGCTTGAGGGTGATATGCACTAGTGCAGATCTTTTTAATCTTTAAGAGCTTGCAAACATTCTTCATGAGGCTGCTCATAAAATTTGCACCTTGATCGGTTACCACCTCCAAAGGGCAACCGTATCTGCAAATAAAATAATCGACAAATGTTCTTGCTACAGTTTCACTTTCTTGATCTGGCATCGGAGCAACAGTTAAAAATCTTGTTAGATCATCTTGTATGACAAGACCATATCTATTATTATCTTCAGATTGTACAAGAATTATAATATCCATATAAATTTTCTGAAAAGGTTCCGATGAAGTTGTTGTTATTTTCATCGGTATTTTATTTGTCGGCCATATTTTATTCTTTTGACATGATTCGCATTGACGCACATAATTTTCAACGTCTCTTTTCATGTTATCCCATTTAAAAAGTGGGCTTATTCTTTTAAGCATTCTTTTTCCACCAACATGACCTCCCAATAGCATCATGGAATTCTTTCAATACCGTTTCCCTATCTTCTACCTTGACAAAAATTCTTTCCTCTTCAGACGCATACAATGTGAAAAACTTTTCAAATTTGTTTGCGAAAAATCTTAAAATATTGATTTCCGGAAAACGTTGTAAGTTTCTGAAAGAAATTATTTGTATGTTTTCTGCGGATTTCGCAAAATTCGGACAATTTGTAAAACCTTCTAAAAATCCATCGAAAAGTTCTTCTATATTAATAGTCGAACGTTTGGAACCATTTAAAATTATACCCCATATTTTATGCATGGGAAATGAAAAAGTTTTTCCGTCTAAATAATCTTTCATCCCGTGTGGTAAATCGATCAATTGACTCAATTCTGTAAAAGCAGTTTTACTGTTGATTATTACAAACGTTCCATCTATTGAATCAAAATCAATCATTGTTTTTGAAAATTTAAGTAATTGAAAATCTAACTCATCATTGTTTTGAGCATCGAAAAAATCGTCCAAGCTAAATTGTTTACTCGAAACATCAATTGTCTCATCTTCAATATCTATTGCTTGCAAAGAATCAATGGTTGTATTGAAATCTTCATCATCATCATCATTAAATAACTTGTTAGTTTGATTTTCATTATCATCAATCGATTTATTGTGATTAGAATTGTTAATAATATTATTTGGAGAATTTGTTTGTTGGCGTCTTTGTTGTCTGGTTACAACAGCTACAATGTTATTACTTAAATTTTCTGAAATCTTTTCAGTGTTATGAATTTTAATTTCTTCGTGTTGCATTCGAGATAAAAAGTCTGCAACAATATTTTCTTTCCCTTGTTTATATCTAATTTCACATCCAATGCCTTGGATTTTTAATCTTAATTTGGAAAGAGTAGGAGAAGTTTCTTTTAGTCTCCATAATGCAATTAACGGCCTGTGGTCCGTATAAACAATGAAATGTTGGTTGAATATATAATGTTTAAAATATTCAATCGCCCATACAATTGCGAGAAGTTCCTTTTCAATTATAAAGTATCTCTTCTCTGAATGACTTAATGCTCTACTAGCAAACGCTATTGGGTGATCATTTGTTTTTTCATTTGATAGTACAGCTCCGATTGCATAGTCACTTGCGTCGGTTGTAATAACAAAAGTATCTTTGAAATTTGGTCGAACTAAAATTGGTTCTGAAATTAAACAATTTTTCAGGACATTAAACGCATCTTCACATTCTTTTGTCCAAATAAATTTCGTATCTTTCTTAAGAAGATTGTTCAAATGTTTTCTTTTATCCGCCATATTTGGAATAAATTTTCCATAAAAATTTACTGTTCCTAAAAACGACCGAACATCTCGTATTGTTTGTGGACGTTTCATATTTTTGATTGTTTTAATATTCTCATCTGTAGGCCTTATACCGTTTTCATCAATTATGTGTCCAAGGTACTTAATTTCTTTTTTAAGAAAATTGCATTTTTCTGGTTCAACTTTTAAATTATTTTTGCTCAAAGCTTCCAAAATTTTGCATAAATTTAAATTATGTTCTTCTATTGTTGTACCGAAAACAACTATATCATCTAAATACACAAACGCTTTTACTGGTTGTATTTCATATAAAATAGTATTCATTAGCTTTTGGAATGTTGAAGGGCTATTTTTAAGACCCATCGGCATTCTTGTAAATTCATAATGTCCTTTTGATGTCGAAAATGCAGTTTTTGCAGCATCTCGAGAATCAATCGGAATTTGATAAAATCCCGATTTAAGATCAATTGAAGAGAAAAATTTGCTATTACCAATGTTGTCTAAAATTTCATTAATAAACGGTATTGGATACACAAATGAGCAATTCTCTGAGATTTCGGTCATTCGATTTTTTTTGTATTTTTTAATCCGGCTGAAACTTTTTTGGTGCCTTCGGTATGCCCAAAGAAGCCATTTTGCATCATTAGTTTGTCCATATAATTTCCCATACAAATTTGGCAGCTGTCCATACAAAAATGATATGTGAAAATTCAAAAATCTGTATCTTTTGAAGGAATTTTTTGATCGATTTGGTGTCTTCGGCAAAGTTGTAGGTATGGATATGGACTACACTGAAAAAAAATTATACACGGTAAAAAAAATTTTGTGATTTTTTTATTTAACTTTTTGTCACTAAAACTTGATTTACAAAAAAACACTATTTTTATTTTTTTTATTTTTTGATATGTTTTAGAGGACATAAAATGCCAACTTTTCAGAAATTTCAGAATGGGCAAAAATCTGACCGAGTTATGATTTTTGAATCAATACAGATTTTTTCAAAAAATCGAAATATTGGTCGCAAACATTTTTCAACTTCATTTTTCGATGGAAAATCGAATTTGCAATCAAAAAGTACTTTAGTGAATTTTTGATAAAGTGCACCGTTTTCAAGTTATAACCATTTTTAGGTAACTTTTTTGAAAATAGTCGCAGTTTTTAATTTTTTTAAAATAGTGCCCATGTTTGCCCACTATTGAAAAAAATATTTTTGAAAAGCTGAGAAAATTCTCTATATTTTGCTTCTTCGGACTTTGTTGATACGATCTTTAGTTGCTGAGATATTGCAATGCAAAGGTTTAAAAACAGGAAAATTGATGTTTTCTAAGTCTCACCCAAACAGCCCACCATTTTTCAATGTCGATATCTCAGCAACTAATGGTCCGATTTTCAATGTTAATATATGAAACATTTATGAAATTTTCCGATCTTTTCGAAAAAAATATTTTCAAAATTTAAAATCAAGACTAACCTTTCAAACGGGCCAAACATTCAATATTACGCCCATTTGAAATGTAAGTCTTGGTTTTAAATTTTTGAAAATATTTTTTTTCGATAAGATCGGAAAATTTCACGAATGTTTCATATATTAACATTGTAAATCGGACCTATAGTTGCTGAAATATCGACATTAGAAAATGGTGAGTTGTTTGGGTGAGACTTAGAAAACATCAATTTTCCTGTTTTTTAACCTTTGCATGGCAATATCTCAGCAACTATGGGTCGTATCAACAAAGTCCGAAGAAGCAAAATATAGAGAATTTTCTCAGCTTTTCAAAAATATTTTTTTCAATAGTGGGCAAACATGGGCACTATTTTAAAAAAATGAATAACTGCGACTATTTTCAAAAAAGTTACCTAAAAATGGTTATAACTTGAAAACGGTGCACTTTATCAAAAATTCACTAAAGTACTTTTTGATTGCAAATTCGATTTTCCATCGAAAAATGAAGTTGAAAAATGTTTGCGACCAATATTTCAATTTTTTGAAAAAATCTGTATTGATTCAAAAAATCATAACTCAGTCAAAGATTTTTTGCCCATTCTGGAAATTTCTGAAAAGTTGGCATTTTATGTCCTCTAAAACATATCAAAAAAATAAAAAAAATTAAAAATAGTGTTTTTTTGCAAATCAAGTTTTAGTGACAAAAAGTTAAATAAAAAATCACCAAATTTTTTTTACCGTGTATATTTTTTTTTCAGTGTAGTCCATATCCATACCTACAACTTTGCCGAAGACACCAAATCGATCAAAAAATTCCTTCAAAAGATACAGATTTTTGAATTTTCAAATATCATTTTTGTATGGACAGCTGCCAAATTTGTATGGAAAATTATATGGACAAACTAATGATGCAAAATGGCTTCTTTGGGCATACCGAAGGCACCTAAAAAGTTTCAGCCGGATTAAAAAATACAAAAATTAAAATTAAAGAAAAAAGACCGATTCCGTAGAGAACTGCTCAAATGGTTTTGTAATTAAGTTAAGCGCTCGGAAATCTACTACAATTCTGTAGCGCTTGTTTCCATTTGCATCACATTTTTTTGGTACGCACAAAACTGGAGCATTCCAAGGACTTTTACTTGGCTTAATAATGCCCAATTTTAACATTTCTGCAATTTGCTCATCAATATGGCTTTTTGTGGACTCTGGCATTCTATATTGCCTTTTGTTTATAGGTATATTAGTTGTTGTTTCAATTTCGTGCATAGCCGCTCTTGAATATGTTAATTCGTCACCTTCCAGAAAAAATATGTGAGCAATTCTCTACCAAAACCGGAAATGGATTTTATTTGTATTTTTTGATTTGGCTCAAACTTTGTGGGGGCCTTCCCTATGACCAAAGAAGCCATTTTGCATCATTAGTTTGTCCATATAAATTTCCATACAAATTTGGCAGCTGTTCATACAAAATGGTACGTAAATATTCGAAAATCTGTAACTTTTGAAGGAATTTTTGATCAATTTGGTGTCTTCGGCAAAGTTGTAGGTATTGTTAAGGACTATTTAGAAAAAATAGGTACACGGAAAAAAATTTCCCGATTTTTTATTAACTTTTTCACAAAAACTCAAATTCCCAAAATACGTATTTTTGATTTTCGAGATTTTTGATATGTTTTAGGGACAAAATCCGCAACTTTTGAGCTATAGAGAAACATGGTCAAAATCTGCCGCCGAGTTATGATTTTTTGAAAAACTGGTGATTTTGGAAAAATCGAAATTTCATACATAAAATTTTTGACCTCATTTTTATGCAAAATTGAATTTGCAATCGAAAATTACTTTACAGATTTTTTGAAGGGCCCCGTTTTCAAGATATAGCCACTGAAAGTTTGATTTCAGCGAAATATTTGCAGTTTTCGATTTTTAAAAATAGTGACCATGAGTGACCATCTCTAAAAATATTTTTGAAAAGTTCAGAAAATTTGCTATAAAATTGTCTAAGAGACATCGAAGATTGGACCTCTGGTTGTTGAGATACAGCGGCTTGAAGTTTTCTAAGTCTCACCCAAACAGCCCACGATTTTCTAATGACGATATCTCAGCAACTAATGGTTCAATTTTCAATGTTAATACATGAAACATTCGTAAAATTTTCCGATCTTTTCGAAAAAAATATTTTGAAAATTTTTAAATCAAGACTAACATTTCAAATGGGCATAATATTCAATGTTTGGCCCTTTTAAAATGTTAGTCTTGATTTATTTTTTTTCAAAATATTTTTTTCGAAAAGATCGGAAAATTTCACGAATGTTTCATGTATTAACATTGAAAATTGAACCATTAGTTGCTGAGATATCGTCATTAGAAAATCGTGGGCTGTTTGGGTGAGACTTAGAAAACTTCAATTTTCGTGTTTCTTTTTCTTTAAGCCGCTGTATCTCAACAACCAGAGGTCCAATCTTCGATGTCTCTTAGACAATTTTATAGCAAATTTTCTGAACTTTTCAAAAAAAATATTTTTAGAGATGGTCACTCATGGTCACTATTTTTAAAAATCGAAAAACTGCAAATATTTCGCTGAAATCAAACTTTCTGTGGCTATATCTTGAAAACGGGGCCCTTTATCAAAAAATCTGTAAAGTAATTTTCGATTGCAAATTCAATTTTGCATAAAAAATGAGGTCAAAAAATTTTATGTATGAAATTTCGATTTTTTCCAAAATCACCAGTTTTTAAAAATCATAACTCGGCGGCAGATTTTGACCATGTTTCTCTATAGCTCAAAAGTTGCGGATTTTGTCCCTAAAACATATCAAAAATCTCGAAAATCAAAAATACGTATTTTGGGAATTTGAGTTTTTGTGAAAAAGTTAATAAAAAATCGGGAAATTTTTTTCCGTGTACCTATTTTTTCTAAATAGTCCTTAACAATACCTACAACTTTGCCGAAGACACCAAATTGATCAAAAATTCCTTCAAAAGTTACAGATTTTCGAATATTTACGTACCATTTTGTATGAACAGCTGCCAAATTTGTATGGAAATTTATATGGACAAACTAATGATGCAAAATGGCTTCTTTGGTCATAGGGAAGGCCCCCACAAAGTTTGAGCCAAATCAAAAAATACAAAAAATAAAAATGGTCGAAATCGGCCGGTTTTGTAGAGAATTGCTCATGTGATTAAATTTCTGTATAATTGATTTTATATCTCTATAAGATCCATTTGTTAGATGGTCTAATTTGATAATATTCAGTAGCTGTTCCATTCTCTCATAACCTCTAACCTTTTTAAATTGTTTATATTCGATTACGTCGCAATCACGATCAGTATCTAAATCGAGTTCTTGTGATGTCACTTTTTCTTGGTGCTCAGTATCTAAATAAGGCGCTTCATTGTAATTATTTATTGGTTGTTCAGCTTCTTTCACTTCATTTCTTCGATTTTGGTAAAAACGAGGATTATTTTCGTAACAATTTGCAATAGTGTTGGTTTTTCTATCATGGACATTTTCATTATCATTCGTGTTGTTGCACGTTTTTAGAACCAAAAATTCAAAATTTTCACTTATAAATAAAGTATGCTTTTTAAGAAAATCTGCACCAATAATACCAGGCCTAGTACCAGGCACAGGTAAATTTTTCATGACACTGAATTTAGTTATAAAGATTGTGTTTCCCACTAATAAATGTACCATAACTGTACCAATCGAATGAGTAACACTTTCTGAAATTGTTGAAAGAGTGACTTTTTCATGGTTATTAAAAACTGAATAACCCATTGAGTTTAAAACGTTTTTCCTAATTAAGTTCGTGCATGCTCCTGTGTCTAGTAAAAATTTTACTTTATGACGTGGAGTTTTCGAAGACGCAATTCTTATTCGAAATTGGTAGTTTGGTGTAAGGATAATCGGAATAGTTTCGTGTGGGGGGGTTATATTCTAGGAAGTTTTCAATTTTTCTTGCAAAAATTCTACCATTTTTCTGATTTGTGATTTGACTTAAATTTGTGTTTGCTTCAAATAAATGTTTATTCGTTTGGTATGATTGGTTGTAGAATTTTTGAAAACCCCCCAGTTATTAGTTTTTTGGATAGCGATTATCTTGGTTACTATTGGTGTTGTTATTGTTGTATCTATTATTTTGATAATTTTCGGAACGTTGGCGGTTCTGATTTTGATATCTTGGTATTTGTTGAATTCGGTTTTGTTGTGAATTTGGGTATCTATTTCTTGTTTCATTAATCTGAGGTTGATAGTTCCTTTGGCCCATCCTTTCTGGGTAATCTCTTGAATTGTTGTTAGGTAGTAATTGCTGGTTTGTTTTTGGTTTTTGTTGATAATTATTAAAGTTTCTATTATAGTTTTCCTGGTGCTGATTCTGTCTAATATATTGGTTTGTGTTTGTTTGGTGAGTTGGTCTTTGATTATTTCTATTATTTGGTAGATAATTACGGTTTCTGTTCCAATTCGTTGCAATATCTGGACGTGTATCATTCCATCTTGAAAAATTTATATAAGCGGAATTATTTGATTGTTTTTGAAAATTGTATTTTGAGACTTTACATGCTTGTAAACGTCTCTCGATGTCATCAATTTGTTCACATTCTATAAACTCCTGATCCAAATAATCCAGAAGTTCAGTAAAATTTTTGTCTCTTTGCGTCTTGGCTAACTGTTTTAAATTGCAATTTTTCAAACCACCCAGAAAGTGGATTTTTAAACTTCTCCTAGCAAATTGTCCGTCAATATTATCTTTCTGTTCGATGATTGAAATTTCATTCAAAATATTCAAAGCTCTTTTTTATAATTTTTAAAATTTTCATTTTGACCTTGCTCTAATGTTTCAATTTTCTGTAGAATATTTTCAACAGATGCAACAGAGGAAAATTCTTTAATCAAATTTTCCCTTGTTTCGGCCCAATTTTTGCCGCGAATTTTATTTGTCCTGTCAAGTGCTCTGCCTTTTAATTTCATGAGCACCACATTAATCAACGATGCTTCGTCCACCCCATAGGGTAATTGTGAAGCAAATTGATCAATTTGAAATAAAAAAGGATCTAGTTCATTTATTGCTCCATGAAAATCAGGAATACATTGAATTGCCAATTTCATGAGAAAATTAAAAATTTGAATTTCATGATAGTTTTTGTTACCAGGTACTGTTTGGACTTTATTTGTATTCTCTTGGATAATAATTTTGGATGGTGTTTTATTTTGGTTTTGAGTAACGTTGTTTTTGATTAATCTCTTCTCAGCCTCTTTTAAAAATTCATAAGCTTCATCAGCTTTTTCCAAAAATCTGTTTTGGCCGATTAGTATATTTTTGAAATATTCAGAATTTACTTTGGTTTTAATTTCTTCTACAAGCCTGTTATAATTTTTACATTTGTCTTTAAATGTATCAATTTTATCACTGACCCACTCCAAGTTGGAAAGTTGATCAGATAATTTTAAATCTTTTATTTCGTCGTCTGTTGATCTTTCAATTAGTACCAAAACTTTTTCTTCTTCAGCCGTGTTAGTATTATTAGTTTTTGATTTTTTATCATTATCATCCTTAACGTCTGAATTTGTTTCATGTTTTGGATTTTTCAAAATATCCAAAGCTTTTTCCACTTTTTCGCGAACTCTATTGTGATTAGAATCAATTATCTTTGAAATTTCCGCACTGCTTTTACTTTTCTTATTTCGTACCAGTGCTTCATATTGTTGAAAATAATCATTAAATAATTCGATTTTGTCGAGAGTATTTTGTTCGCTCCTAGGTTTATTGATGCTTTTCTTCAAGTTCGAAAGCTCTGCATCAATGTATGCTTCAAGATGTTCCATTTTTGATTTCCTTTTTTTTTTTTATTGAAGAGAAATGAATAAAAAATTCAATCTGATAAACGTGTACTTTTAAGATTATTTTTTTTTTATTTCACTTACTTTTTCTTTTCTTGTTGAGTGTTGGTTTTTGTTTATTTCATTATTATTTTTCTGAGAATTTGGATTAGTAATTTCACTTTTCGGATTAAACCTTCGCTTACCACTGGTGGGGCTAGGTTTCTGAATTAGTAGGCGAAATCTCGTTTACTGGTTTGATATTTGTCTTTAATATTATGATTTGATTGATTGGTTTAGTGTTTCACTATTTCGGATTGAACTTTCGCTTACCACTGGTGGGGGCTAGAGTTCCTGAATTAGTATACGAATCGCGGTTATTATTTTATTATTTTTCTTGTACTGTATATTTTTAAGGGGTTTGATCTGTTTGGTTTAGTAAAATATTTTTGTGATATTCGAACTTTCGCTTACCGCTGGTGGGGGCTAGAGTTCCTGAATTAGTAGGCGAATCACGGTTATTTTTTATTAATTTTTTTTTTATTTCAGTGTAGTTAATCACTCATTTTTCTTATAATTTTGAATTTTTGATTTAGTAGGCACTTTTGTGATATTTGAACTGTTGCTTACCGCGGGTGGGGGCTTCAGTCCGTTGGTTAGTAAACGATGTCGCGTTTAAATTTCGATTTTATTTTTTATTTTTCAGTTTTGAAATTTTGGTTTAGTATGCACTTTTGTGATATTTGAACTGTTGCTTACCGCGGGTGGGGGCTTCAGTCCGTTGGTTAGTAAACGATGTCGCGTTTAAATTTCGATTTTATTTTTATTTTTCAGTTTTGAAATTTTGGTTTAGTATGCACTTTTGTGATATTTGAACTGTCGCTTACCACGGGTGGGGGCTTCAGTCCGTTGGTTAGTAAACGATTTCACGTTTAAAATTATTGTTTTTTTTTCACCTTGCTTTTTTCTTTGCGATTTTTCAATACTCAATAAGAAAATTTTATTTTTGTACACTTTTTATTCTCTTTCTTTTTCAATAAAGCAAAATTAATGAAACACTTTTTTTTTCAATGAAAATGTTTTGGAAAAAGACATATTGCTAATGTAAAAAAAGATTCTAATATTTAAAAAAAAATTGGTTCAGACGATTGTTCAAAGTTGATTAGTTGCATTAATTAGTTAAAAAATTTTTAAAGGACTTACCAAATTTTCATGTCGGCACTGGTTTTTTCTTCCAATCCAAGATGGCGTCTCCTTCCGTTCTTGGAATTTTGCTGTCACCACTGTATCGCGCCGTCCACCCGATATTTTTCAAACACTGGAATTTCTTTTTGATTTAGAGTGAAAAACGCGGGCACGATCACTTTTCCTAACTTTTTATTGAGAAAGTTTAACGAGTTACAAAAAGTCAAACACCAAAACTGACACTAAACTACTGAACTGAGAACACTGGGATTACCGAGAATTAACTGAGGGCAAAATTTGAACTACATACTGTGACTAACTTAACACCGAACTGAACTCCGAACTGAACTACATACTGAATACTGAACCCCGATCGAGATTTTCGATCGCCTTTTATAGTGTCCTCTTAGTTCATTTGAGGACTTTGAAGATCCCCATAATTCCTGGAATCCTTTGGGTTCGGATTTTCTTGCCGAGACCTTCTGACCAATCAATTAGCGGGTGAGGTAATTATCCCCTCCATGTCCTAATTGATTGGTCAACGAGTCAAAACCCGAAGTGTCGCATATTGTCTTTCTTCTCCCTTTTTCTATCTCTCTCTCCCTCTGGCATAAGTACGTAGATTAGATTCGATCTCCTATCGGCTCGCGCATGGGC
Organism: Culex quinquefasciatus; assembly: GCF_015732765.1. Classification (NCBI taxonomy): domain Eukaryota; kingdom Metazoa; phylum Arthropoda; class Insecta; order Diptera; family Culicidae; genus Culex; species Culex quinquefasciatus. Next base: position 107,001,707 of record NC_051862.1, on the reverse strand, counting down.
CATCTGTTTTTGCGCGTGTGAAAACCCGAACGCACAAACGACTTCGCCTCAGCCGGCCCTTCGTTTGATCTTGAAAAGAGAACTGTGAAGTTATGCTAACTGGGCCAAGTTCCCCTGGGGGTAATTTGGCTGTGGACTAATTATGATTTGAGCGACTTCACGGTTCTCTTTAATTTCACCACTGGATGAAATCTCCTCATCATGGATCAAAGTCCAATCGCACATTATTGCGTCGGGGATTTCATCTAAGGTGACAAAAAAGATGTGGGTCGCTACACGAGCATTAAAATTCATAATAAAAACTAAACTAAACTATTGGCACTACGCCCCCCGGGGCATGGCCTTCCTCTAACGTGGGATTTCTGCTCCAGCGCCTCTGACGAGACAGGAGAAACCGGGACCGACGTTTTACTTCACCATCCGATAGAAGCTCAGTGGATAAGGCGGGAATCGAAAATTCATAATATTGATGGAATTACTTAGATCCATGATAAAACTTCAGGGTAAGAACAATATCATTCGCAAATTTTAATCCAATCTGGATTGCTTCCATCATGGATGTAGCATTACTCATTGTTTGAATCAAACCAAACAGTGAGTTTTGCAAAAAAGTCATTTTTTTAAACGTAACATCGCCGAGATCAGAAGATCCCAAAGCGTTGCCAGTAGAAACATTTTCAAATGAAATTTGAGGTACAGCCATCCCTCATATTCGGAACAGTTTACAGATCGGCCAATGTTCAGAAAATCATAGAAAATCGATAACTGAACTTAATGATTCGCTTTTACCTTCATTTGAAAGCTTTTTTTTGCGATCTTTCGAATGCTGTATCGAACAACTGCAAATTTTAACTTTTATATCAAGTTTTTGAAGAAAAACTTTGACCCTTGAAATCCACAAATTCAGAACACTTTTTTCTTACGCATGTAAACAAACTTTGATTCTCTCCATGAGTACACAATTTTTACAAAATAATGACTTCACGCACTGAAACCAACGAAACTCAAGCTTAGTTATGTTTTATGAATGGTCTGATAACTTTTTTTGTTAAAATATCAGTTAAATTCAGGTGTTCCACAATTGTGGCAGCCACAATAACATCCCACAATCATGGAACAGGCAATTTGAAGGCAGATTTTTGCTGCTCTGGATAAAGTAGTCTTGGAATGGGGTTTTTTGTTCAAAAAGTACTACTTTTACTAGTGAAATAGCAAGAGAATGTCCAAATGGATTCTATGACAATTTCCGGAATTCCATTTCCCGGAATGGACGTTTTCCGGAATGGACATTATCCGGAATGGACGTTTTCCGGAATGGACGTTATCCGGAATGGACGTTTTCCGGAATGGACGTTATCCGGAATGAAATTTCCCGGAATGGACGTTTCCCGGAATGGACGTTTCCCGGAATGGACATTTCCCGGAAAATTAGTTTTTTTATATTACCTGATATGAGAATTAATGGAATCTTGCCTACTCGCTTACTTGTAGTTAAGAATTATTTAGTTTGTACCCCGTTGGTTTGACCTAGTCACCTTGAAGAAACTCGAAATTTTGACAACATGAATGATAAAAAAAAGTAAAAATTTCGGACACTAACAATAGATGCTAGCGTTGACTATTGAAACAATACTTTATCAAACACCACGAGATGTAACAATGTAGATCGATAGATATTAGATGTTTTTAACATTCTTTTAATGTATTGTTACTTAAGAATTTTTCCTTCTTTTGTTAGTCAGTTGACTTTTGTGAATAAATTCTACCAATTTTTAGTAGGTATTCAAAGAAGGGCAAACCTCAAGAAAATAAAAAGCTTTTCAGAAATTCAATGTATAATGTGTACTTTTTTGAGGTTTTCCTTTCTTTAAAAATACGCGATCTTTCATCAAAGTAATGGGATTTTATTTAAGAATTTTCCCTTCTCTTGTTAATTCAACTAAATTTTACCTAGATTTCATTAAAGGCTTCTGCACTATAAAGCAGAGTCCGGGAACCGTGGTGTACAAGTATAACTATATGTGCACCGAAAGAAAGTTAGTACCAGATGCGTAGCTAATACTGTTACAGGCCTATAAACTAGTAATCAACAATAGAAATCTGAAGAACGGAGTTACCTGAAGGCTATTTTATATCTGCTATGAAAAATCAGTTCGTTTTTCTTTGCATAACTGATTCAAATGTTCAATCAAAATTATCATAACGATAACTCGTCCAGCTCAAACCATTGTAGGGGTAAGAGGTGGGACCATCATCATCATGGTGTAGTGGTAATCGAAGTTGCCTCTCACCCAGGCGGCCTGGGTTCGATTCTAGACGGTCCCGGTGGTGGCATTTTTCGAGACGAGATTTGTCTGATCACGCCTTCCGTTGGACAGGGAAGTAAATGTTTGCCCCGGTCTAACCTAGAGGTTAGATCGATAGCTCAGTCCAAGTGTATGAGTCGTCTCTCTGGGTCCTGTCTCGGTTTAGTCGCTGGTAGGCAGTTGAACTCACAATCCAAAAGTCGTCAGTTCAAATCCCGGGGTGGATGGAAGCTCAGGTGTAAAACGAGGTTTGCAATTGCCTCAACAACAATCCATCCTTGCCCTGATAAAAAGTCTAACTAACAGGATATTGTTGCCAAATAAAATTTCTATTACTATTACTATTGCTATTACAATCAAGCCTTCGGACACCTAGTTTCGAGTAGGAATCTCGCAATCGAGAACGTCAAGGCAATGCTGTAGAGCGAACAATTTATTTTTTTTATTTACTATAAAGCAGAATGTTTATTTTCAAAGACGGGACAACCTTGGGAAAACCTCTACAAAATTAAAAGCTTTTCAGAAAATCAATGTATAACGTGTATTTTCTTGAGGTTTTCCCTTCTTTAAAAATACACGATCTTTTATTAATGTGATGGGATTTCGCGTAAGAGATTTCCCTTCTTGTGTTAATCAGTTAACTATTGTGACTAAATTCTACCAAATTTTACTATAAAGCTGGATGATTATTTTCAAAGAAGGGAAAACCTCTAGAAAATAAAAAGCTTGAGTGTATTTTTAAAGAATGAAAAACCTCAAGGAAGTACATATTATACATTGATTTTCTGAAAAGCTGTTTATTTGCTAGAGATTTTCCCTTCTTTGAAAATAAACATTCTGCTTTATAATAAAATTTGGTAGAATTTAGCCACAAAAGTAAACTGATTAACACAAGAAGGGAAATCTCTTACACGAAATTCCATCACATCGATTAAAGATCGTGTATCTTTAAAGAAGGGAATACCTCAAGAAAATACACATTATACATTGATTTTCTGAAAGCTTTTTTTTCTAGAGGATTTCCCTTCTTAAAAAAAAAACATTCTTCTTTATAGTGCAGAGCTCCTTAACGAAAAACTAGTTGAAATTTCGTTGAATAACCAAAAGCAGGGAAAATTCTTACATAAAATCCCATTACTTTGATGAAAGATCGTGTATTTTTAAAGAAGGGAAAATCTCAAGTATAAAAGCTATCAGAAGAACAAAGTATAATGTGTATTTTCTTGAGGTTTTCCCTTCTTCAAAAATACACGATCTTTAATCGATGTGATGGAATTTCGTGTAAGAGATTTCCCTTCTTGTGTTAATCAGTTGACTTTTGTGACTAAATTCTACCAAATTTTATTATAAAGCAGAATGATTATTTTCAAACAAGGGAAAACCTCTAGAAAATAAAAAGCTTTTCAGAAAATCATTGTATAATGTGTACTTCCTTGAGGTTTTTTATTCATTATAAATACACTTAAGCTATTTATTTTTTTGACTGGCCACATTACACATTGATTTTCTGAAAAGCTTTTTATTTTCTTGAGGATTTCCCTTCTTTGAAAATAATCATTCTGCTTTATAGTAAAATTTGGTAGAATTTAGTCACATAAGTCAAATGATTAACAAAAGAAGGGAAAATTCTTACAGAACAACACATTGAAAGAATGTTAAAAACATCTAGTGTTTGTCTAATATCTATCGATCTACATTGTTACATCTCGTAATGGTTGATAAAGTATTGTTTCAATAGTCAACGCTTGCTTCTATTGTTCTTGTCCGATCATTTCACTTTCTTTTCATCATTCATGTATTTAAATTCATATTGTTTTCAAAATATCGAGTTCTTTCAATGTGACTAGGTGAAACAAACGGGGTACAAACTAAATAATTCTTAACCACAAGTAAGCGAGTAGGCAAGATTCCATTCATTCTCATATCAGGTAATATAAAAAAACTCATTTTCCAGGAAATGTCCATTCCGGGAAACGTCCATTCCGGGAAATTTCATTCCGGATAACGTCCATTCCGGATAATGTCCATTCCGGATAACGTCCATTCCGGAAAACGTCCATTCCGGATAATGTCCATTCCGGAAAACGTCCATTCCGGGAAATGGAATTCCGGAAATTGTCATAGAATCGTCCAAATGAAGGTCCTAAAAATAGTAGGGTCGACACAAAAGTTGCATTTGGCATGTTATTGACAAATTACCACAAAAGTGTTCCGAATTTGTGGGTGTTCCGAATATGTGGGATGACTGTACCTGCCCAATTTCAGGAAGATAGGTAGAGGATTTGAAATTCGTGGATGAACCCGAACCCGAAACGACGTTGGCATAAGAAATACCATTAGTGTTACCTAACTTTTCCACGGTAGGGGTATTTCTAGCATTGTTCGAGTGAGACAGCACGAACGTTTGATTTAAAGATGCAGGTACAACCTGACTTTGAGAAAATTTCGGTTTGGATTTCGGCTGATGCTTAGCAGAATCCCAGAATAATGGTATGTCGATTCTGTCAAATGCCTTACTAAAGTCTGTGTAAATTGCTTCTACGAAATTGCGATTATGCATTGCATTCAGTGTAAAATTTACAAATTCTAAAAGGTTGGTGCTAGTAGAGCGGCCTTTAAAAAAGCCGTTCTGTTTACATGTGATGCGGTTTTTTACTTGCTGAAAGATTTTTTCATTTATAATAGATTCGAAAAGTTTTGGAATGCAAGACAAAAGGGCAATTCCGCGATAATTACGTATGTCTGATTTTGGGCCTGACTTGAAAATAGGCACAAAAAAAGACTTTTTCCATGTTTGTGGGAATTTTCCAGTATTTATTGACATGTTGAAAAGATGATGCAGTGGAAATGACAATTCTTCTGCAAGGTTCTTTAGGAATGCAGGTGCTATTCCGTCGGGTCCTGGTCCTTTTGATGAGTCTAAGTCTTTCAATGCCTGGCGTACTTCCGTTTCTGACAAAAAATTGACTGAGACGTCATTTGGAAATTCTGGAAAAGTAGTCGCGGTCGCGGTCTTCTTCGGAAAATGAGGTGTATACTTCTTTGAAAAATTTTGAAAAAAGATTGCAAATTTCTTTTGAGTTACTGCCTACATTTTCGTCCAGTTGCATTTGCGATGGGAAGTTACTACTTTTGGATTTGGATTTTACGTAATTAAAGAAATTTTTCGGGCATGATTTGACTTCAGATTCGACTTTACTATTATATTCTTCGTTGGCAGAATTGAATGCCGAAAAAAAATGGTCGGAAATATTCAGGTAATTCAGAAGATTTGTGTCATTTGTATTGTTTCTGTATAGGTTGTAGGCTTTTTGTTTTCTATTTTTTAAATTTCTTAGTTGTGGAGTGAACCACACTGGGTATTTATTGCCTGTGTTATTACGTCGTCTTCTTCTAGTAGGTACGGTTTCAGATGTTATAGTGTTAATTTCCGTATAGAATTTTCCTACTAATTCGTCGACATTTCCTTCATTTTTAAATAAATTTTGCCAGTCAATTGCAAGTAGTTTACGTTTGGCTTCTACAAAGTTTGTTTTATTGTATTCCAGGACTTCTTCATATTCCCAGTCAATGGGCAAAGTGTTTTTATGGACATAAATAGAATATTCAATTGCTGTATGAAAGACTTCATTCTTCCAAAGGGGGGTTACAGATTCTTGTACATGAAAGTCTTCAATACAGTTAGTGAATAAAAGGTCTAAAAATGAATTTCTTTGTTTTTTTACATGAATGTGTACTTGGTCTGCAATAGTGGCTTTGGCCCAGACTTGTTCAAATTGAAAATGTTATTCAGTTACAATTTCTTTTGGATTAAGTCTGGCATTTATTGCTAAGAGGACGCCGCCTCCTGACTTTTTTCGACTGAAATTTAAATTTCTATTGCCTAGGAATACAAAATAATTGTTTCCAAAAATTTCTTCGCTTTCGTCCCAGTTAGTTTCAGTTCCAAGAATAATGTCGAAAGAATGTGAGAGAATGTTTAAAGAAATTTCCTTCATTTTGCCAGGGCTTTTCATGCGATTGAAATTCTGACAATAAATTAGAATTTCATTCGCATTCTGTTGTTCCGTTGAAGAAATTTTTGGAGACATACTTAAATTATTAATAGTACTTATTGCCTCTTGCGAGGGTGTCATTTCTTCTTCCGTGTTAGAAGGCGTCAATGCTTGTAAAAATTCGACGATGTAGTCGGCAGGTAAAATTTGTTGGCGGCTTCGCGCGAATGCTGCAGGTATTGAAGTCTTCTAGTTGTTACATATTTCCTGTAGGTTTCCAGGTCGGTGAGGGTTTGCTTAGGTGAAATTCCAATTGTTGAGTTGTATTCCATGAAGATGTTCATAAGATGTACAGGTTCAGGAGGCAGGCCATTGGATGCAAAAAGACATGCATGCTGGTTAGTGTTAGTCCGTCTATGCAGACGTCCGGTTTTTGGTCCTTCAGATACGCCAAGTATAGTCTGAGATTGTCATAGACTTTCGTTTCGCGGAGTCTGGCCTGCAGGAAACGGCCATCGCCGATTGCAGACTGTTCAGTTAGGCGTACTATGGGCGGCTTCATTGGGTCCAGACAGAACATACTGTCTGTTACTTCAGGAGTTTGTGATGACGTTTTTGCTGGCTGCGGCGTGATGGCGTTTAGAGGTGGGACGATTGGCGTTTTTTCCTTCCGGTAGGGGTTAATGGTCTCCCCTTTTCGGAAGTTGATGAAGTTTGAATTCGATGTAGTAGGAGGTTGGCCAGAAAATTCGACCCTTGCCTGGTCTAGAAGTTCCTTGTCGGACAATTTGGTTGACGAATGAGTGAAAAAGTTGCTGCTACTTGCGTTGTCCTGGTCGAATTGATTGTCCTTTAAGTTAAAATGTGGCGTACTTGGGTTTCGGCCTGCGTCAGAGTTGCAGTTGGTCTGGTGCTGTTGCCGTCGAAGATGCTGATGTGATTGTTGTTGCTGCAGGTGTTGCTGTTGCCGGCGTTGCTGATGATGTTGTTGTTGCTGGTGCTGAATTTGTTGACGATGTTTTCGGTTGCGGCGACGTGCTTTTTCGGCTTCCTTTTCCTGAAGACGGCGAGTCCGCTGCTTGGCGTCGAAGTCGGTCCAGTCTGGCTTCCAAATTTTTTTGCTGCCGATAAGTCGCCAGCCAGATACGGGTGCAAAAATTCAAAGAGTATAGAACCAGCAAATTATTTTTACCATTACTTGGTTTATGGTATAATTATTAAGATGAATTGTAATATTGTAAAATAATGTATACATACCATACCAATCAGCTTAGAACACCATACCCGTGCTGTATCAAGAAGGTTGTTCCATGTTGCTCGGTTCTGGGCTGCAGCTCGCCAGTCTCCTAGGTTGCAGATCTTTCTTAGGTCCGCCTCGATCTGATTTCCCCATCGTGCACGCTGTGCTCCTGCTCGTCGGCCTGTGCCGCCATCCGGTCGCGCGCGGTCAAAGAGTATCCTGACAGGATGGTCTGCGTCCATCCTCGCGACATGGCCGGCCCACCTGAGCCTCCCGATTCTCGCCAGTGTGACGATGGTCGGTTCTCCCAGCAGCGCGTGCAGTTCGTGGTTCATGCGTCTTCGCCACTCGTTCTGAGCTGTACGTACTCCACCGTAGATCGTTCGCAGCACCTTCCGTTCGAAAACTCCAAGGGCTCGTTCGTCCTCTTGCCGCAGCGTCCAGGTCTCATGGCCATAGAGGGCAACCGGTCTAATCAGTGTCTTGTACAGGGTCAGCTTCGTGGCGCGTTGCACTCGATAAGATGTCAAAGTTTTCCGTAATCCAAAGTAGGCGCGATTCGCGGAGTGGATACGAGTCCGGATCTCTAAGCTGGTGTCGTTGTCGGCCGTTACCAGCGATCCCAAGTACACGAATTCGCTCACCTCCTCCAGCACATCGCCATCCACAGCTAAAGGGGTGAGTCTTGGGGGTCAACGTCCTTTGAGCCCCTCCCTTTCATGTACTGTAAAATAATGCATGCAAAAATGTTTAACAAGATTTTCTTCTTATGTTTTCAATGTCTTTATTGAAGAAACTCCTTCGTCAAAAGTTTCTCTTTATTCATACAGCTAGTTTGTATTAAAGGAGTAGAGAAGAAAGTGTTTTTTTACATTTTCTTGAATTGTTTAATTGTAATTGAAATTGTAAATTGTAAATTCAAAATATACATAACTTGAATAAAAATTTTGAAACAAGAAAAAAT